>NW_017307038.1:315693-356961 GCF_000935625.1 Nanorana parkeri
TGGGGAAGGCCTCCGAGCAGGGCGTCTGCTACCACGCTCGGGCACTAATGAGGGCCGCGGCATAGGGCCAGACGATGAAGAAGGCCCAAAGGGGAAGTCCAACCAACTCGGGATTGCGACAGCCTCCGCCTCAAGGAAGGCAAACAAATCATGGAGTTGATCCGCATTGTGGAGGGCAAAAACGGCGCCATTACGCTGCACCAAGAGATGAAAGGGGTGGCCCCAGCGATATGTAGCACCCACCGCTCGGATCAAATCCAGAAGTGGCTTCAGGACTCGTCTCATCCGCAGTGTGTGGCGGGACAGATCCGGCATCACCTGAATTTGCGCTCCATCAAACTCGACCGGTCCTCTATTCCAGGCCGCTCGCAGCACAGCTTCTTTGATGGTAAAGAAATGCACCCTGCAGAGGACGTCACGGGGGGTGCCGGTCGTTTGAGTACGGTAGGTTTGGATCCTGTGGACCCGATCCAGTTCGAGCGGATCAGTGAGTGGCTTCTCCAGCAAGAGGTTCAAGATGGCGGTCACGGTGGAGCATCATATAAGTTATAAGTATCAAGACAACATTATTAAGAACCAAAAAACTGTTAGATAGTTGGTGGTAACAGTTTATTGTCAACTGTTGATGGCTTAATTTCTATGCAAAGATTAATAATCTGAACACTTGTTATTCTCCAAGTCTTTATGCTCATTTAATTCTACATTATGCTGCGTATGCTAGAAATTATGGGACTGGACAAAAATGGATCCCAACTGTAATAACTAAGGTTAGTGGGCCCGTTTCATACAAAATTTAAACTGTAGACGGACAAGACTGGTACTGCTATGTTGATCAGTTGTAGAATTGAGCTTAACAAAAACACTTGGATGGTTCGGAAACTGTCCAATCTGACCTTTTACCAGATGGGGCACTGTTCTATGAACACAGATGCCCATGATCTGTCACAGCAGGTTGCTGCTTCTTTATAGACTCTTAGTTAATCTTGCTCATGTGCACCCAAGTCTCTGGAACTGATTGTCCTCATGGCAACATGGTGCCTTCTAAATGGATAATTACACTAGGCAACCATTTTTCACTTTTTTTCAATAACATGCATCATTTTTGGTGTTCTGTACTAATTTTGGGGTGCTGATTTCCGATATGACCTCAAAAAAAGCCTACCACGTACATTTTTTTAATTTTTTTATTACAGTAACATTTACTTTTTCTTGTTTTCATGTACAATACTTAGTTTTTACCTCCTACTATTGTAATTTTAAAGGTATATGTAAGAATTTTAACCCTTATATGTAGCTGGATTGAGTAATCAGATAATAAAATACAGTTTAGAGCAAAAATACGTTTTTTTACTAAGGCATTTTCCTTTCCCTGAATGTTTTTTTTATTTTTTTATATTTTTGCCTTTACTTAAAACAAAAACAAGCCATTTCCCGGCCTGTATAACTAACTAGGGAGCTGTGTCTGTTGTATAACATACAAAGGGGCTTATTTATTGAGGTTTACTATTGCTAGTTTGACACCTTTCTTTCTCCTTTTTCCCACCATACAGTTTTTATAGAAAATTATTTAGATTAAACTTCACCCCTTTTATTCTTTAGTTCAGCACTTTTAAATTCCAGTTATTTCTTTGTTTTTCTTTATTCTATTGAAAATTGTCACACCCACATTTTTTGTGTTGGTACCTGCCCTACTTTATCACCATTCCGAGTCAAATTGAGGTGTTGCTGTGTCTGTGCTGCCTCACCATGACATGCGTAGGTGGAGGGTGTGGCCAGATAAAGCTCCAAATGTTTTAGTAGTCCTAAGGGTCATGGCAGGACATATACTAGCGTCTTCCCGTGACACAAAGCTCAGTATATCGCGAGCTAGGAGGAGATCAAACGGAGATTGTGTACTGATCTCCATTTGATCTGCGGCCGCAGAGCTGCTGTGCCGGTCCCGTGCTCACACCGGGCACAGCGGAGCTCAAGATCGCCAGCTGCGGCGGAGGGGGCGCACACCCGCACGCATATTACAAGCGATCGGGCGTCTCTACAGACGCCTGAACACTTGCATGTAAACAGCCATTGCTGGCTGTTTACATTGAAAGCCGATTTCCCGTTCGTGCGCGCCGCCTAGCGGCGGGCACGAGCTGGACGGGATGGGACGTTTAAAAACGCCCACCCGCATTCAAGAAGCCGCTGTCCGGCCGTTTAATTACAACGGACGGACAGCAGGTAGTTAAATACCACCAAAAGAAAGCTCTATGTGTCCCCAAAAATTATATGAAATTAATTTCAGTACAGCGTTGCATGACTGAATAAATGTCAGTCAAAATATCTAAGTGCTAAGTACTGGAAAATGGCCTGGACAGGAAGGGGGTTTAACACCCTGGTCTTCAAATAGTTAAAAAAAAACAAAATTTTATCATTTTTTATGGGAAGTCTCTACCAATTAATACATCTTTTCATGTTTTGATCATGAATAAATCTTAAAGTATAAATGTATTTCAAACGTAAAACTTAAGTATTGTATGTCCCCTGCTTAATTTACATGACTTTAAGGCCTCATTCACACACAACGCAAGAGCAAAGTTGTATATTGTGTGTATATACGCGTACATGTGCGTATATACGTGCGTATATACGAGCATATAATGAACTGTACGCGTGTATATGCGCGTAAACACACGTATATGCATGTAAATATGCAGAAATACGCCGCCCGGGCGCATCTCGGTTCCATTCTGTTTTTGCACATTTGTACGCTAAGCAAATATACGGCTCCATACACAGCTATGTGTATGGAGCCATTTATTTTCATATGCAGCATATGGTACAATACGGGACTGTGAATGAGGCCTAACTGGCTGGCATTTGTGTTATTTATCATTTAGCAATCAACTTTAGCTTCATTGCTCCCAGCTCCTGTCCTGTGGAAGGGCCTGGCTATAAAGTATATTGGCTGGTCTGCCACTTCCTTATCTTCTGCTTGGATGAATGCATTAAGGTTACATAGTTAGTCAGGTTGAAAAAAGACACAAGTCCATCGAGTCCAACCTATAGGTGCCCACACACCTTACGATAATCGCGGGAAATCCCGCGATCGTACAATTATCGCAAGGTGTGTGGCAGGCGTGCAACCGTTTTTACTGTATGGTCACACGACTTTTATCTTGGGAACATGTTCGAAAACCCGACGAGAATTGTACGATTGTCGGCGAGTGTGTGGCATGTTCGTAAGATAAATGCCGCACGGGCCGGTGTGAGCAACCGCACACTGCCAGTTCAGCATTGCGGTCATCGGAAGACTGCCCCTCAGCAGGGTGGGCTTGTGATTATCGCAAGTACGATCTGCCTGTCTAAGATGGGCAGATCGTACGTTTTTTTTTAATTACCTTACAACCATCGCAAGACAAAAGTCTTGCAATGGTTGTAAGGTCTGTGGCCAGCTTTAGGCAGATGCTCTTTGACCAGACCCTCAGTCCCAGTGGTCACCAGAATAAATCGAGAGGGTAAATCTCCCCCAGCAAATATTAATGTGCAAAAGTGATGATAGTAATCTTCGCAACGTTAGGACGTACCAAAACGGAGAGTGGCAAGACCGGTACAAGACAACAGAAGGGCAACAGTGCAGTGTCAGATTCCTCGCATCACCTTAGTTTGAACAGATGTATAGCTCAAATTCTATGTTTTGTTTACTTTCAGAACTTGGACAATTGCTTCCGTCCTTAAGGAGTTAAAGTTAGTTACACTACTAGGTACAAAGACAAATCCACGGATTACTCTCCATAATATGGACCTATCTGTAAATCTGACCTTGCTATATTCTATAAGTTTGCTAATATTTGCTTGTTCCCTAGCTGATGGCTTCTTTTACAAATTGTATTTTTTTTTATGTACAATTTTGTCACTAGGGGGCAGTCACACACTAGCAGACAATGGGTATTGGATACCTCCTGGCCAGGTCTTCTACACAAACTTTTCTTCCCAGCTTCCCTATGCTACATTTCTCTTTCTTCAACCCCCCCCCACCCCCCAAATTATTTCTCATTGTGCTCTTCCAATAAATGCACATTTTATATCCTGTCCCGCTTTTCTTCTCCATCTTCATGGCTCATTTTATGCTGTTATGCAAGATTCTCTAAGTTATTGTATTATATAGAAATAATTTAATGTGGATTTTAACTTCATCTCTGTGAGCTTTTACACAACCTGTCTACGGGAAGTTTAGACACAGTGTAAGATACATACTTTGGTTGCATATTGATTATTTCTTTTTTAGTAGACATACAAACACAGAAAAAACACTTTTATCTGAAAATATACATTTTTGGAACTTTACCTGGGAAACCCTGTAGTGCAGTGCCTTTTTGATGCGTTCCGGTGTGGGGGTTTTTAAGCTTAAAATGGGCTTTCATGCGCATTCCAGTTCGTTTACATGTGTGTTTTGCATTTACATGTGTTTTGGTGCATCCCAGACAAGAAAAAATAGTGCATGCAGCATTTTTTCTTCTTGGACTGGAATGGACTGCACTGGTGTGAACAGAGCCCAGAGATACCCTAGGAATACATTGGGATGCATTTCAGGTGCAGACAAAAAACGTTCAGTCCAGACATGGTGTGAACAAGCCCTAAAACTGTTTTTTTAAATCTTAATAGACTACTTTCAGAGCCATTCGTTTTTCACCACTAGATGTCCTCGCTTCCCCTGGATTTATGATGGCCAGCGTCTTTCAACCAACTAAAGCTGGGTATACTCGGGTCTATTTTTCCATTCAACCCGCAGGCTGAACAGAAAAAAATAAAACATATTCCTCCATCAACACTCATAAGTGAATCCCCCGCTGTTTCCTTTGTATTCTGTCTGCGGTCCAAAACATGCAGAAGATCTGGAACCACTGCTGGGTGCCACCATTTTGCATTCGACAGCAGCGCAACCTGCAGTCTAAAAGCAGACACTAGTGTGATATTAAAGCCTGGTGCATGGTGAAGTGATTCATTGGAGCGATAATTGCCCCTGCAGAAATACTGGGATTAATCCAGCTCTACCCCTAATGAGATCTATTGCAACCTGTTAAGGTGTCCATACACTGCACGATTATCGTACGAGAATCATGGGAAAGCGCGCGATCGTACGATAATCGCAAAGTGTAGGGAAGGCGTGCGACCATTTCTACTGTACGGTCGCGCGTCTTCCGTCGAACAAGCAGGCTGGAAAACCCGCCGGGAATCGTACGATTCTCGGCGAGTTAGTGGCCTGCTTGTTCGACAACTGCCGAACGGGCCGGTGTGCACACGCGCACACTGCCTGCGCTTGCAGTCATCGGAAAGCCCGCCCCTCATTGCAGTCATCGGAAGCCCGCCCCACAGGGGAGAGGGCTTGCGATGATCGCAAGTAGGATCTGCCTGTCCAAGATGGACAGATCATGCGTTTTTAAAATTACTTTACAACCCTCGCAAGACAAAAGTCTTGCGAGGGTTGTAAAGTGTATGGCCACCTTTACACTCAGTGCTGAGACAATGCAAAGATGAGGAACAGCAATGTAGTGGCAGGAAGCAGGAATGATGGCCTAAACAGGCAGGAATCTGACGCTGCTGGATTTGTCAAATTCCAAAAGAACTTTCAGGAGTCAGAAAAAAAAGTTTGAAAGAACCAGTGGGGGAAATATTTATATATCCAGTATATTCAGTTCTAATGCTACAAGACCTTAAAATAGAAACTGAGGTATGGTGACTGGGTCCCTGCTGTAGTACAACAGTGGGACAGAGTGGGGGGATTGAGGTAATAAAGGGATATAGTAGGGCTTGTGGTAATAAAGGGATATAGGAGAAGGTCAGAGGGGTACATTGTTATAAAATTACAGAGGGGGGATTAGGGTTGCCACCTTTTCTTCCAACAAAACCTGAACACTCCAGCGACACACAGAATGTTTTTTGGGAGAATGAGTCGCGACTTATTTATATGTAAATAGCTACAGGGCAGCCTTGAAGAAAGTGACAGCCGGCCGAGCACTGCGGGAGGAGACCGCCGTGATCGGCCGGTGTCTCTCCTCCCACACCGCTCAGCCGCCTATCACAGTGTGGCAGAGCAGTGTGTGGGCGGTGACAGCCCGCGCTGTCACAGGAGGCGGAGCTCTCCTCCCTGCACCGCTTGCTCAGCCTCCTGTGACAGGGTGTCAGAGAGGTGAGCAAGAGCAAACACTCAGTGATCAGTGATCGCTGAGTGTTTGTAGATAATTGAGGACATGGTATGGTTACTGTATCTTCAATTATGAATGAATGGGAGTGATCTACATCTCCTTCTCTTCATTCATAATTGTGGTTATAGTAAACATACTACCGTGTTTCCCCGAAAATAAGACACTGTCTTATATTTTTTTTGGCTCAAAAAAAAGCTTATACTGTGCCGTTTTTTTACACTGAACTGCAATAAAGTCTGTGACAGCTGTATGTCCCCCGCAGCGGATGTGCGGGGATGTACTCTGTCACTAGTACCACGGGTGGGAGAGGCAGGACTGGACTAACCGGAAGTGACGTGACGTCATTAACGTGACGTCACTTCCGCCTATCAGCCTTCAGAGCAGCGTCGCTGATGGGGCCCCAGCTTGTCTCAAAGCTACTGGAGCGGCACTGCTGGGGCACCGTACTGCTAGAGCCAGGCCTCCACCGCTGCTGCTGCGATGGCCGGCCACCTCCTCGCCCTTCACCGTCAGCCGATATTCATGTAACGGTCTTGGGCGGGCCCCGGAGGCTGCCCCGGGCCCCTTACATAAGTATCGGCCGTACCCCCCTGACGGCGGCCCTGAATAGCGCCACCCATTCAAATGTAAATATCACAGGCGTGACTATTTTCAGTGGGGGGCCAGTAGCCCCTAACCTAATTTTGGTTGCCCCTGTCTGCCTGACATCTTGTTTGAGCTGCCATGAAACCTGGAAACAACATTAAGACCGTGTTCACACTGAGCGGTTTGTTGCACATTTTCCGATAAGAAATTTCTGCGCGACATGTAGCTTGTTCAATGCATTTCAACTGAGCTGTTCATATTTCACAGCTCAATGTTGCCTGTAGCTCGTCGCTCAAGCTTGTCGCTCGTACATGACCTTTTTTTCCCGCGGATGTCGCACGATTCGGCGCCAATAGACTTAATGGGGTCGCGCATTACTGGCGATATTGCACGACCTTATCGCGCTACTGAAGGGTAACTTTTGCATTGCAAAATGGAAGGAAAGAATGATGTCCCATCAAGACCGCTGTTGATTGGTACATCCCAATGTAGCAGCGACAAAGTCCCTCCCAAAAGTCGCGCTACATAGCGCGATAAAATGTGCATTGTAGCTCAATGCCGCTCAGCACCAAATCACGCGGAAAGACGCACGATGCACCATGTCGCTCAGTGTGAATGGGGTCTTAGAATCCCGGGGTTACAAGAATAGGTATTCTGTTACAAAAGTGAAACAGAGGGAGTTGAGGTACAGTAGAGGGACCAGGCAGAGGAAGGGTTGGGTACAAAAGAGGGAGAGAGAGGATTTAGGGTACCATAGAGTTACAAATTGGAGATTAGGGTACAATAGAAGAACAAAGAATGGATAGGAGTAAAATAGAGACAAAGAGGGGGCATTGGGGTACAGTAGAGGGGGAATTGGGTACAGTAGAGGGGCAGAGGGGGTTGGAGTATAACAGAGAGATGATTGGAATACAATAAAGGGACAGATGGGAAATTGAGGTACAATTGAGGGATGGGGGGCACAAGGGAGACTTTGTTACATTAGGAACAGAGTGTAATTGGAGTACAGTTGGGAGGGCAGAGGGTGGATTTGGATACAATGGAGGGATAGAAGGGGATTTGGAGTACAACAGATGATTGAGATACAAAAGTGCAATGTTTGAGGCACAGTAGAAAGAAAAAAGAGGGATTACATAAAGTGGAGGGACAGAAGAGGATTGAGTTACAGTAGAATAACAGAGAGGGATTTGAGTAACATGGAGAGAAGGAGCGGGAACTGGGGTGCACTAGAGGAAGATTGGGGTACAACAGAGGGGCAGAGGAAGGTTTAGGAGTACAAGAGTAGGGGTAGGTGGTTGTTGTATAATTTTGAGTGCATATAACTTCCTTGTTGTATTAGAGCTAACATTAGAGTTCATTAAATGCATGTTTTAGGAGCATTGTGTTCTAAGCGTGTTGCCTACGCTCTGCAAAACGCTCAAACACCGAAATCCCATTATTTCCTATGGGTATGGTTCCCACCTGGGCGTATTAGAGGCCGTATGAACGCGCTACAAAACGCCCTACGCCCAAAGAAGTACAGGAGCTCCTTTGGGGCGTATTTGCCCCATATACATATATATATTTATATTGGGATACAGCCAGGTAGCCCTCGGAAACGCGTGTTTGTCGCTCGTTTTTTTAACCGCGGTAGAAACGCGCGACAAACGCGCATATTCGATACGCCTAGTTGTGAACCCAGCCTTAAACATGATGACTGATCTGTTGGTGATGAGCATGAAAAGTGCTGTATCTCTGGAAGTAAGACTATTGTATAAGGCCTTGTTCACACCAAATGCAGAGCGGAACTGCATGAGTTTCTGCACACGCAGTGCAGTGTGTTATACTGCGTTTTTTTATGTGTTCCAGGCCATTTTTGGAAAAAATGGCCTTTCAGTGCATTGCAGAGCAGGTAAAATAGAGCTTGCTGCAGTTTTTTTACATGCTCTGGAACTGAACACTGCAGTGTGAACTAGAGCCCAAAATACCATTGGAATACATTGGACGCAGTTTTGCTCCAGTCTGTAACTGCTCTGCTCCTGGAACGCACTTGGTGTGAACAAGCCCTTAAGAGGCATCCTGAAAAAACAGGCAGAATTTCTCCCCTCCAGCTGCCGGAAGCTAGCAGATATCTGACAGATCTGCAGTCAGGTGAGGATGCTCCCCACCCATCTCCTCCTGCACTGTAACACAATGCACTCTTGTTCAGTGCTGGATTTTTCTGGAAATATGTGACATCATGCGCTTCGGGTATTATTTTTTATGAAGGATGGCACAGAGGATACACAAACAATGTAAAGAGGAAATGAACTGTGGAAGCTATTCCCAAAAAAGGCAGGCAGAGGACAAGGGACTAATCACCGGTATTGCCTGTGGTCTCCATGCAACTGATCTTTCACCATTATTGACTTTCTATTAGGGCTGTGCAAATTAACAATTAATTTCTCGATTAATCGTTAATCTTTTTGATTTGATCTTTTTGATCTACTTTCTATGCCTTGTTCTGCTGTTCTTTGTGTAGGGGCCATCTTGGTAGAGGCAGGACTTTCCTTTCTCTGTCAGAGCCTTAAGTAAAGAGAACAGTGAGAAGCACTGAATTTCGTACAGCGTACAGCCATGCTGAAACCCGCACTCGCCCTCATAGCCCTGGTGAGACCCACACCTGCCCGCACAACCCTGCTGAGACCCGCACCCGCCCGCACAGCCCTGCTATGCATTCGTTTTAAAGGGTTTTTTTTGCTTTGGTCTTTTCTTGTGGCTTTGAGGGCAACTTAAAAAACACACAAATCCTTTAAATAACATGCTTGGGGATGCTGTAAAGCTGCACATGCTTGTTGCCCTCCCTTTTCTGGCCACCCAAGCTGCATGCCTCGATAGGGGTCTGTTTGGAATTTTAAGGGGAACAACACTTTTCTTTCCATTTTTTTCAACTGTTTAATATCCCTTTAATTTGTAAACATTATCTGACTCTTGTATTACACTTTATATTTGTTTTTACAGTATTAACCACTTCCTGTGGGTGGCCATACATATACTGTACAGCCAGACACTAAAGTGGTTATACCAAGAACACAGCTGCTGCAGCGGTGTTCTTGGTATCAGTGTAAACAGCAGGCGATTGCTGTTCAGGTACAAGTCATCCAGTGACTATATAGCTGCCGGATCGCTTGTACCAATCGGCGCAGTGTGCTCTCCCACCCCCTCCCCCCCCCCATTAAAAAGCAGGCAAATTATGTTTAAATACAAGCAATCCAACGGCTGTACAGCTGTCGGATCGCTTGTATGGTGAGGTGCTCCTTGCCTCTCCTCTGCCACCGGCTACCCCGGGCTCCGCTGTCCCCCTCGCGAGCCCGGGAGCAGCACGGCAGCTCTCCCCGCATCGATCGGAGAGAGATCAGCAGGCTTTTAGCCACTGATCTCTCACCCGATCACTGGATCAGCTTCTTTGGGGTCCCTAGGCGACATTAGGGGTCTAAAAGTCCCCTAATGTCACAATAAAGAGAATATGTCAAACCCTATTTGCTATTACATGCGATAGCAATAAAGTTAGTGTAAAAAAAAAGAAAAAAAAAGTGTTTACAAAGATTAAAAAAATGTAAGTAACATATTAAAAAAACAAAAAAACGTTTAAAGGGCCTATTCACACTATGTCCGGATCATCTCTGGAACAGACCAGATTGTTTCCGGACTCAAAATTCATTCTAATGTATCCCAATGCTATTTCTGGCCTCTGTTCACACCAGCGCAGCCTGTTGCAGACCAGACCAGAAAAATACTGCATGTCTCATTTTGTCTGGTCTGGAATGCACTGGAACTGCGGGTAGGTTCACACCATTTTCTAGAGCAGATCTGGACCAGAAAATGGTGTGAACCTGCCCTAAGTCCCCCGTCCCCACATGCACGCACATACATGATGTAATATATGTAATACATGAATAGACCAAAGAGCCAAGAGCTGTAATTATATTGGCTGTTGTTGGTGGTTTCAGCAGTTTTTCATATAGTGAGTATAAGGATTAATCCACCCAAAGAGGATATGATATGCATGTGAAATGGATCTGAGATATTGAGCAATATATAATAGATAGAGGAATGAATCTATAAAATGATAATAACAGCGTGTAAATTGTTACGACACAATTATATAGTGAGAAAGGGAGGGGCTGTCAGGTGCACTCAGCAGCTATAATACTAATCCTCCATCCCCTCCCTTCCCCGGAGCCACAAATGTGAGATGATCACTAGGACTGCACTGCATACTGCATGTCACTCCAGAGGACATGATATACATTATATCTATTTATAGCACATCATGTGTATAGCAAGGGTGACACGCTGATATCCTGTCTGGGCAGAGGCCGTCTGCTGTGGAACTACAGCTCCAAGCATTGGGCCTGATTCTCATGTAGCCTTATGGAGTATAAAAATGTGAAAAGCATGAAAATTGTAACGTTTTATTTATAAACTAGCAAATGTCTTTGTCTTATTAGAGAGATTTACCTTTCCTTCTTGTCCTGGAGGCACAACAGGAAAAATTATACTGGGGCACGACAGGAAATTATTCATGCAGACTTGTTAAAGCAGATGATCGGGGGGGAATATATATATATATCTATAGATATGTATACATTTATAGGCATCAAATATACAATTTTAATAGTGCAATTTTTTTTATGGGGAAGCCAGTCCATATTTCTCTAGGTGGTAATACTTTATGGCTGATTTACCCTGAAGAGCGAGACTCTCATTTTCTAACCCTATAGATATCAGTGCACAAGGATCACCTCTCTCGGATCTCCAGCCAAACGCCACAAGAACTGTTACGCTTCAAATCATACCCAGAGTCACTCAGCTGTACAATATACAATTCTGTGCAGTCAGAGCATCCCAACAATAGACAGAAATCCTCTTTTCACTGTGTAAACAGAGGCCGGGGAGGGCTATATAATGACAAACACTTCTCTACGGGGTTCTGTAACAGGAAACTGTTGGGTTTAATCCTGGAATTGGATTCTTCCACCAGGCTGATGGCTGGGTTTTATATAACATATTATCTCTGCTCTATCATCGGTGAAACATTGTTGGGAGCAGATAATACCGTGTTTCCCCGAAAATAAGACACTGTAGCGCAGCCTGTTGCAGACCAGACCAGAAAAATACTGCATGTCTCATTTTGTCTGGTCTGGAATGCACTGGAACTGCGGGTAGGTTCACACCATTTTCTAGAGCAGATCTGGACCAGAAAATGGTGTGAACCTGCCCTAAGTCCCCCGTCCCCACATGCACGCACATACATGATGTAATATATGTAATACATGAATAGACCAAAGAGCCAAGAGCTGTAATTATATTGGCTGTTGTTGGTGGTTTCAGCAGTTTTTCATATAGTGAGTATAAGGATTAATCCACCCAAAGAGGATATGATATGCATGTGAAATGGATCTGAGATATTGAGCAATATATAATAGATAGAGGAATGAATCTATAAAATGATAATAACAGCGTGTAAATTGTTACGACACAATTATATAGTGAGAAAGGGAGGGGCTGTCAGGTGCACTCAGCAGCTATAATACTAATCCTCCATCCCCTCCCTTCCCCGGAGCCACAAATGTGAGATGATCACTAGGACTGCACTGCATACTGCATGTCACTCCAGAGGACATGATATACATTATATCTATTTATAGCACATCATGTGTATAGCAAGGGTGACACGCTGATATCCTGTCTGGGCAGAGGCCGTCTGCTGTGGAACTACAGCTCCAAGCATTGGGCCTGATTCTCATGTAGCCTTATGGAGTATAAAAATGTGAAAAGCATGAAAATTGTAACGTTTTATTTATAAACTAGCAAATGTCTTTGTCTTATTAGAGAGATTTACCTTTCCTTCTTGTCCTGGAGGCACAACAGGAAAAATTATACTGGGGCACGACAGGAAATTATTCATGCAGACTTGTTAAAGCAGATGATCGGGGGGGAATATATATATATATCTATAGATATGTATACATTTATAGGCATCAAATATACAATTTTAATAGTGCAATTTTTTTTATGGGGAAGCCAGTCCATATTTCTCTAGGTGGTAATACTTTATGGCTGATTTACCCTGAAGAGCGAGACTCTCATTTTCTAACCCTATAGATATCAGTGCACAAGGATCACCTCTCTCGGATCTCCAGCCAAACGCCACAAGAACTGTTACGCTTCAAATCATACCCAGAGTCACTCAGCTGTACAATATACAATTCTGTGCAGTCAGAGCATCCCAACAATAGACAGAAATCCTCTTTTCACTGTGTAAACAGAGGCCGGGGAGGGCTATATAATGACAAACACTTCTCTACGGGGTTCTGTAACAGGAAACTGTTGGGTTTAATCCTGGAATTGGATTCTTCCACCAGGCTGATGGCTGGGTTTTATATAACATATTATCTCTGCTCTATCATCGGTGAAACATTGTTGGGAGCAGATAATACCGTGTTTCCCCGAAAATAAGACACTGTCTTATATTTTTTTTGGCTCAAAAAAACACACTAGGTCTTATTTTCGGGGTAGATCTTATTTTTAATGTACAACCATCCACACTTATTCATGTACAAAAATATGGTGATCAGGGGTGCCGTACCTTTCCAAATTTGCTAACCAATCGCTGGCCAGAATGAGCAAAGCGCACTTTCACTATCGATTCCTCACAGGTGGAGTGCATTTGGTATGACTCCGCCTGTGACAGGAGATGGCTCTCTAGAGGAGGCATCGGCTTATGCGGCTCTGCTCCCTCCGATGCCACCTCACTTCCTCTACCGCTAGTTTCATTGGCACCGCTGATTCTCTCCTCCCTCTCCCGCAGCTCTTCAAGTTCCCCCTTATGCCACCACCGGCCCTGGGAATGGTCACAACTAGGTCTTATTTTCGGGGTAGGTCTTATATTTTAGCAATTCCCAATAATAGTACTAGGTCTTATTTTCGGGGTAGGTCTTATTTTCGGGGAAACAGGGTACCAGAAACACATCTCATCAGTTTCCTGTAGCTTTTCCCCTCCAATCCTGCTTCTTGGATTCTTATTGGATGCTTAAAGACATAAGAGGCGTAGTGTAAGGTTCCGTTAAGATCCACCATACAAATCTTTCTGCACCATTATTCACTAATGTGTTCACTTGCTTCAAGAAGATTTACCAACATTCACCATCTTCCGTGGTTCCTGGAATTCTTCAGTGAACACAATGCCATGTAAGGGCTCGTTCACACATACAGCGGTCAACTGACATTTACCGCACTGGATCAACAGAGGTCACGGCTAGGACATATAGAAAACTATTGTTTTCCCTGTACCTTTTTCACACCACAATGCGGGTATGACGGGCAGTGCGCTGAGCTGCTGGATGCAACACGGCAGTGCTGCATACTGTGCTGCTGTGCGGGAACCTGAATGGAATGTACACATTGTACACTACCAATAAAGTTTAAAAAAATAAAATATAAACAGTGACATTTCCAGCAGTGTTCTATACAACACACTCTGATGGAGCTACCACAACGCACTGACGTGCCTGCTAAAACACATAGGGGGTTATTCACTAAAGGTTGTAGAGTGTGGAGAAGGCAGGAGTAGTGAACAATCTAGGACAAAATAGCTGATTTGGAAACATTTTCCAATTCAGCTCACTTTCCAAACAGCTATTTTGTCCTAGATTGTTCACTTCTCCTGCCTTCTCCAAACTCTTCACCCTTTAGTGAATAACCCCCATAGTTTTAGGGGATGGCCTATTGTGAACGGGGCCTAGCTCTCACTGTATTTATAAAATAATGTAACAGTTTTGGTTTTGTAACATTCAGCACTATAGGTAAATCCAACCATTTTACAATGATTTGCAGGGTTAACACATGGCACCCAATCGTTTTTGACCAACCACATGTTTGCATTCACCATCTGAAACATTAACCAGCATCCTGAATAAGATTGGTAAATACGAGCAATTCCAGGGTGGCTAATGTGTGAGAATTCACTCAGCCTTCATAAACAGGCTTCACAAGGTTCTTTATTAGTAATTAAAATGATATAAAATATATAGGAACAAATTACTGTAAGATACAAGCGTTTGAATCTTTACGAGAACTGGGAGTAATGTGTGAACAGCGTCAAGTATAAGGTGGTTTCTGAAGCTCATCTGTAATTATTTTGTGTTAAAAAATCTTTCATCAATCCTCCCATTTTAGAATCACCGTGAAATCTGCTCAGAATAACTCTCGGGGTGTTAGTGTTTGTTTTTTTCAGTTTCCTAGGACTCTGAACTGTTCAAGGAAGTATATATAAATATATATTCACATTCTGAGTAGTAGTATGAGCTTTCAGGCATTCACTCAACATATTTTCTTCCTTTAAAGCTGAACCCTGGCACAAAAACTTTATTCCAAATATATTCCTCAATGGCCACAGAGGATAAAAATCCACTTTTGTGCACCAAATACCTGGAAAACCCAGAAATTTCCATATAAAAGTAGCAGTGACATCATAACTGTGTTGTACATAGCCTAAACAGAGCTGTGGGAGGGATCCAGCAGACCCCACCCATTACAGGTTGCCTGCAGAAAACTATGGGGGGGGCGGAGACAAGACCAGGTACCCTGCACAAGGAGAGAAAGCAGCAGTGATGGGTTTTTATTACAGGAAGCTCCTGCGCAGAGGCGAAGTTTCATCTTGGATTGATCATATCTGAAAGAAATGTACAAAGCACACCAAGATTTAAAAAGCACTGCTCATGCCTCTTACATTTAGACTAACAATCAGAATTTGTTCTGATCCTGGAGTTAAGCTTTAAGGGACTCTTAAAGGGTCTGTCATTCAGGGTCAGTAATATTTTATTCATAGGTGGTCTAAGTCTAGCCCCTTGTTTTTTATGTCTTGGATAATACAACAGTGAAATATCTCTGCCATAATCCCTTGTTCTGTTTAAATACACCTCAGGGCCCGTACACACCAGATGCAGTGCGTTCCGACCCAATTCGGGCCAGAACGCACTGCCTCGCATTGCGGCCAGCTCACTTTTTTGTGGGGCAGGAGGGGGTGTGGCAGGCCATTGAAGTGAATGGCACCATAGTCACGCCCTCCGGCCGCAATGCGATCAGCCGCATGGGATCGCAAGGCACATTATGCCTGCGGTCCGGTGCGATCAAAATGCTGCGAGCACTGTTTTGATCGCACCGGACCGGACTTAAAGCGATCTTACCCAGATAAAATAAAGATTTTTAAGGTGACGTCTCTGGTGTGCGGTGCTTCCTTTCGAGTGTACAGAATCATACAGAGTGTGGATGGGCTTTCAATCCAGCACCCATAGCACACCCAGACCGTGGGACTCTAGATGGTGTGGAGTGCTAATATACCCGTGTTATTGACTACTGAGAGCTGCGCCTATGGCGTCCAAGAACAGAGCAGTGGGTGCCGAACACAGGCTCCTGTCCTGCGACAGAGTTAAATGTAAAAAGGTAAAGTCTGTTTATGCATTATTTTACTCCCAGATGTCAGAGATTTGGTTATAATATATTCTCTTGAATCTATACATTTCCATTGATGAGGGGAAGATTTCAGACGTGGCAGCCATGATTGTTTAGCAGCTTCAGTCTCTTGAAGGGCAGACTTGATTACAAAGCATCAGCTCCATGTTTCCAGTAACAGGGATCTATGAGGAGAGGGAAGTACTGATGGCCATGATGGCTCAGAAGATTTGTCTTCCTGTAGGGCAGCCCTGGCCCTGATAGTCTGTAGTACAATGATAGTAAATATGGTCATTGACATCAGTGAAGCAGCTATAAATTGCAGCAGGACTTAGTGGCGGAGGCTCTCCCATCGTCTTTACTTTTGTATAAAGTGTAAATCATGTCCTGTTCACTTGTATGGAGTGATTGTCAGGAAGTGCACACATGAAAGGGACAGAGGCACACATATTCCATATACGTAACAGAGCAGGATGAGCTTGTCCCAGCACCGTCCTTCCTCATTTACTTTAAATTTATCAAACGCTGATCAGTCTCATTTCCTGATACATTCTGCTCTCTGGACTCTGTGACGTTATAGATTATTTACAATCTGAAAACAGGCTGGACCTTGTGACAGGCCATGGCAAACTCACTCAATGTCTTTCTGGCTGTCCAACCTCCATCTTCACAGTGACCCCATAAATGAGAGCCCATGCCTTTCTATAATCATAACGGATAGTCCAAGGACATCTATAGATTTGTCACAGAGAAGTCTGAACTTTCTACCCATTCACTTCATTCTATATTACTTACCAGGTGCTGCTCAGTCAGTACTGGATTCCAAAGCAGCTGCTCAGTCTGACGACTTCTAGCTGAATGAAGATTACAATCTATTGTTGTCTTTCTAAACAATACAAACAGGTGTATTTAAAAGCAGTACTATGATCCACTGACCACTAATATACTGAGCATCCTTTGCACTGACCACTAGTGTAAAGGGACATTCTTCCCACTGATCACTTAAATGAGCAGTCTATCCACTGACCACCAGTGTAAAGGAACATTCTTCCTCTGACCATTAATATAATGAGCACCTTTATCCGCTGACCCGCAGTGTAAAGGGACATTCTTCCCCTGACCACTAATATAATGAGCACGCTATACGCTGACCCCCCAGTGTAAAGGAACATTCTTCCCCTGACCACTAATATAATGAGCACTCTATCCGCTGACCCGCAGTGTAAAGGGACATTCTTCCCCTGACCACTAATATAATGAGCACTCTTCCCACTGACCACCAGTGTAAAGGGACATTCTTCCCCTGACCACTAATATAATGAGCACTCTATCTGCTGACCACCAGTGTAAAGGGACATTCTTCCCACTGACCACTAATATAATGAGCACTCTATCCGCTGACCCCCAGTGTAAAGGGACATTCTTCCCCTGACCACTAATATAATGAGCACCCTTTCCACTGACCCCTAGTGTAAAGGGACATTCTTCCACTGACCACTAATAATAAAATAATAATAAGAAGAAAATCATTCAGTGGTGTCCCTGTGTCCCCAAGTTTTGGGGAAATCCAATAGGGACATTTTCTGGAAGGCATTGCTCTATGTCACTTTTGTGTTTGGTGAGCAATCCCTCTGGAATTATAGGTGTGACTATCTCAGAACAGGGAAAGAACGTTTTTCAATAAAACACATCATCATGAACTCTATGCAGATATAAAGCACATAAATCAATGCAGCCCTGTAATCATTAATACATCATTAAATGCACTGGCGGAACTACCAGGGACATTCTTCCCCTGACCACTAATATAATGAGCATCTGCGACCAGCCCCGGGTGTTCCGCCACTTGAGTAGGGGGAGCACAGTCTGAAGGGGCACTGGGTGGGATTTGTTCTCTACATTTAGCCCAGCTTTGGGCAAGCAGGACTAAATGTAAAGCAGAGGAGCCATTTTGTACGAGGGATTTCAGCAGCTATACAGCCGCTGAAATGACTTGTATGCAGCTTCCTTGTGACTTGTCCGGCCCCCTCCATGGTCCGCCTCCACAGACGGCTGCCTTCTTCTGTGCCGTGGTTTTCGGGGTCCCCTGCTTTTCTGGGGGACCCCAGTCCACGGCAAGGCAGTTCAGGATGGAGAGCGGAGAACCTTTGTTGTCTGCTCTGCTCCGTGATCAGTGACACAGGACTGCTGTACGCGCAGCGCTTCTATGTCAGCTGTCACAGCCTGAGCTGTACAGCATGTGCGCTCTATCTTCTATATTAGAAGGCAGGCTCATAAAGAGAGCCTGTCACCTCCGAATGCTATCACACAGGGGCTTGTTATTCCCTCTGTGATATCAATAAAGTTAAGTGGGGAAAAAAGTAAAAAAGAAAATAGAAATAGAAAAAGAAAATTAAAAAATTGATAAAATGTAAAAAAATAATAAAATAAAAACGTAGTAAAAAAATAAAATAAAATAAAAATTAAAAATTGATAAAAAGTAAAAAATAATAAAATAAAAACATAGTATATAAAAATAATTAATTAAATAAAAATGGGAAATAATTTAAAAATTGATAAAAAGTTAAAAAATGTAAATAAAAACGTGATAAAAAGTAAAAAACAAATAAAGTAAATACACTTTATTAATAATAATAATTAATAAAAATAAAAACATAGTATATAAAAATAATTAATTAAATAAAAATGGGAAATAATTTAAAAACTGATAACAAGTTAAAAAATGTAAATAAAAACGTGATAAAAAGTAAAAAACAAATAAAGTAAATACACTTTATTAATAATAATAATTAATCTGCATAGCCCAACCTGTATGGGGTGCCATGATTTCAACTGGTGGCCCTGCCTCCTGGGGCTACACACATGCACTACCCCGGTAACTGCCAAGGTGCCGACATTTTTTTATGGGTGGTGGAGTGGGGGTGCCCTTCATGGTTTCTTGCACCGGGGGCCTGAGGTTTCTAGTTACGCCTCTGATTAAATCTATGTTTATAATGCAATCAGTGCAAGTCCTTGAATTTGACCTGGTATCAGCTTCTTACAGTCCCTTTACATCAGGGTTGGAGTGTAAGAGGAAGAAGCAGCACAAGGCGCCAATCAGTTCATGTGCTGACAAGAAGCATGCTAATAGAAGGAGAAAGCAGAGTGACAAAGAGATGAGCTCATTACTGTGCTGCTTCTTCTTCACTGTCCAATCATAGTGTGAGGTGGGTCCAGGATGACCCGGGCTCAGAGGAAGTGGGTGGAATGATGCAGGACCTCTAGCAGCAGAAAAAGCCCCCTGGATGGAAGATGAAAATTGCAGCAAAAGCTAGTTTTATCTGTTAATGGGCTATTCATTTTCATCTTGCCATTTTCAGTTGGAGTTCTGCTTTAAAGGGGAACTACATCCTACATCCCTGCAGTCAGCACATGTTGATACACAAACTGTTGCCGTGACTACAAGTAAATCCTTTATTTGCTCTGCCCTATAATGATGACTGGACAGCACATGATTTGATATCCCCATTGTCTGGTCACTGTGCAGCATCTGTATGGCATGCCACCCTGGGAATTATAGTAATGGAAGAAACTGGCCTAAACTGGCAAATGCGGCATTTAGTGGAATCTTTCCCTGTTTATGGCAAGCCACTTCTGGTGAGTCACATGACTAGTTCTCTCTCTGGCATCTCTACATCTTCCAGGTGCTTCAAACTGACAGTTAGTGATGGGCAGGCATGTTCACTGGCAGATAAGGGTTGTTTGCCTAAAATAGCAGTTTTTTAATCCCTGTTCAGGTTTACTTAGACATTCTGCAAAATCCCCCAGAGCAGGGATTGGGAATGACTCATTGATGATGTGCACAAATGCAGAAGTGTCAGCGACAAAAAAAACAGGGCAACAGTAGCCAGCCACTCTTAATAACATCCTGCATTTCAACAGACCTTGATTGTCCCTAATTCATTCTCATGCTGAATTCAGGATTTCAGCATCCCCATCCTTGTCTGTGGCACTCATCATCGACCCAATATAAATTCCACATTCCCTTATAAGTCTGAAAACTGTCTTTTAGAACGCGCTGGTGCACACTAACTGAACGTGAAAATCAGGCTTACTTGGAGAGTGCAAGTTAATAGGCAGGAAAAGAGCTCAGAGTGAGAATGCGGCTCATGCTAGCAGTCCACAAAGCAGATAGGAGGCGGGCGGTGGGTGCAGTCTGCAGTTACAGGTTAGAACACTGCTTAGCCATAGATCCCTGGTGTCCAACCTTCAGCCTGAGGGCCACATGCGCCCCTTTGATACTTGTTTTGCTGCCCTTAGACCCCAGCAGTCTGTAGTGGGAATGTGAGCACTTATTTTTAAAGTGGCAAGAGCAATGATTTCACATGTCTGATGTAACATGTCCCAAGTCTCCTGCAGCATCTACAGTCACCAGCCAATGCTGTGGCCATCCTTATGTCTGCAGTCTTTTCTAGCATTACATATAGTGAATATAATGCAGGCTTCTATGGTGATATGAAGGGGCAGATGTGAGGCCCCCTATAGACATGGGATGATAATCAGTACCATAGTAGAGCATAGCAGCAGTGGAAGATCATTAGAGGATTGCATTACTTTAGATGTCTTCTGGCAGTAAACTCACTTCCTGAATTTGTTTTATTGGTTTGTTTAGCCATATGGCTGGAGTTGCCCTTTAAACGTTACTTTGGGTTATAGAGGCTTATTGAAAACTAGTGTCCATAGGGCCAGTGATGGGTCTGTTGCATGTTTCATGCCTCCCTTGTAATTATTGGGTTGTTTCTGACCACTCAGGGGGTGACAATGGGCCCTTTGGCAGTCACAGGGGCCCATTATTGCAGGAGCCTGTTCTGTGGAGCAGAAAAGGAATGGGAGTACTGTGTATGTACAATGGTATTCCACACTCTATATTCAAAACTTTACTCACCACACCAGAGAAAATTGTGGGCAAACAGCGCCTTTATTAGGTTTAAACAATCATTAACCGTTAATAAAATGACACCATTAAAACCAGAACAATGTAAAAGTCCAAACTGCTCAGTCCATTAAATTACCATTCACTGTCCACCCACAAAGGGGGGATCATTACTCCAAAAAAGGATGACCATGACAAACCATAATAGAGCCAAATAGTCCCCGAGAAATAAGAGTCCAGATGTCACCAGATGAGCTCTGAGGTAATTGCTGAACTGCCCAGTGACCAGGTCAGAATATATAAGCCAAAGTATACCGCCATTCAACGCCATTGGAATCCCATGGGGCCACTTTTCCTTTTACATTCCTTCTGTGGCCCTAACATTCTGGGTCTATTAGACGAGGACTGTGGCCAGTGCGGGGCCCTCACATGGCCTGTTCTATGCTGCACAAATGTGTGACCACCTGTTGCACATGTATAAAGGTGCCCATTCACCTATCGATTATCATTCAAAAAGCATCCACGAATGGTCTTTTGTACGATAATCGATCAGCTGATGGGAACACAACAATTTTTTACAAAAGTTTTCCTGGTCAAATTTGCTCGATGGGTGTGGCTGGAAAACTTTTTCGGATCGGACTAAAATTGATGGATTAGTGGCGTTTTTGTACAAAAAACTTGTAACAACTGCACATGCGCAAACGAAAATCCTTTTTGTCGATCGACGGAATTTGGTGAGTTAGTATTGCTAACTAACTTTTATCGAAATCGACCTGCTGAAGACAGCTTCTCATTCACCTGCTGAAGTTAGCTTCTTATTCGGCCTGCTTCTTATTCGCCTGATGAAGACAGCTTCTTATTCAGCCAGCTTCTTATTCACCTGCTGAAGACAGTTTCTTATTCAGCCAGCTTCTTATTCACCTGCTGAAGACAGCTTCTTATTCGGCCGGCTTCTTATTCACCTGCTGAAGACAGTTTCTTATTCAGCCAGCTTCTTATTCACCTGCTGAAGACAGCTTCTTATTCGGCCAGCTTCTTTTTCACCTGCTGAAGTTAGCTCCTTATTCGGCCAGCTTCTCATTCACCTGCTGAAGACAGCTTCTTATTCGGCCAGCTTCCTATTCACCTGCTGAAGACCGCTTCTTATTAGGCCAGCTTCTTATTCACCTGCTGAAGACAGCTGCTTATACGGTCAGCTTCTTACTCAAATGCAGAACTTTTCACACAGATTCTTATCTTATCCATCAAAGTGATTATTTACTAAACAACCATCTAGAGTTTATACTATTTTCACTTTTCACTGCTGAAGACAGCTTCTTATTCGGCCAGCTTCGTATTCACCTGCTGAAGACAGCTGCTTATACGGTCAGCTTCTCATTCACCTGCTGAAGACAACTCCTTATTTGGCCAGCTTCTCATTCACCTGCTGAAGACAGCTTCTTATTCGGCCAGCTTCTCATTCACCTGCTGAAGACAACTCCTTATTTGGCCAGCTTCTTATTCACCTGCTAAAGACAGCTTCTTATTCGGCCAGCTTCTTAATCGCCTGCTGAAGACAGCTTCTTATTCAACCAGCTTCTCATTCACCTGCTGAAGTTAGCTTCTTATTCGGCCAGCTTCTTATTCGCCTGGTGAAGACAGCTTCTTATTCGGCCAGCTTTCTATTCACCTGCTGAAGACAGCTTCTTTTTCGGCCAGCTTCTTGTTCACCTGCTGGTTAGCTTCTTATTCGGCCAGCTTCTTATTCGGCCAGCTTCTTATTCACCTGCTGAAGACAGCTTCTTATTCAACCAGCTTCTCATTCACCTGCTGAAGTTAGCTTCTTATTCGGCCAGCTTCTTATTCGCCTGGTGAAGACAGCTTCTTATTCGGCCAGCTTTCTATTCACCTGCTGAAGACAGCTTCTTTTTCGGCCAGCTTCTTGTTCACCTGCTGGTTAGCTTCTTATTCGGCCAGCTTCTTATTCGGCCAGCTTCTTATTCACCTGCTGAAGAAAGCTGCTTATACGGTCAGCTTCTTACTCAAATGCAGCCCTTTTCACACAGATTCTTATCTTATCCATCAAAGTGATTATTTAATAAACAACCATCTAGAGTTTATACTATTTTCACTTTGAAATAACTGGCATGTATTTCAATGGGAAATTCTGAATAAGGCGCCAATCAATTCTTCTGCAAAAACCATCTTGGCTCACCCAAATTTGGCTTCTTTTATACTAATTGAGCTTCTCTTTATATGAACAAGATCAATCTGGCCTGAGCCAAATAAGATTGCGCCTAAAATATGGCACCAAACCTGGCACCCTGACCACCATGCATTTCAATGGGAAGTTCTGAATAAGTAACCAAGCAATTCCTCTATGAAAACCATCTTGGCTCACCCAAATCTGGCTTGTTTTGTACTAATCGGGCATCCCTCTATATGAAAAAGATACATTTGGCCTGAGCCAAGTCTTATTGCTCCTAAAATATGGCACTAAACTTGGCTGGTGTGATCTCTGCATGTGTGCCTTCAGACACTTGTGATCTTCGCATTGGTGCCTTCCGATGTGACCCTTTGCCCGGCAGTGGCCCCTCTGAGAGGATCTCCCAGATTAAAGCCAGCAATCATGTCTCTGAAAGGATTCTCAAACGTCATGTCAGTGTCACGTGGCCACACGCGTCAGATCTTGTGTGTTCGTGGCATGCTGGCACTTGCAGTTCTCCACAAACTGCCCTCCGTGGGCACAGTGAGCCCCTCCTCTGCCTGCAGTACCTCTGGCCACCAGTGGGTGGAGCGGCGGAGGATGAGTCATTGGGGTGGAGGCTCTCCGGGACTTTTTACCTTCCTGTGTGCTGCATAGATCTGGCAGATTGAATTTGAGCTGCGATCAGTCCCTGTGTGTTTGCAGCGAGGCCAGCCATCAGGTAGGTGTGCCGTTCAGCCTCCGATCTCTTCTGCAATCTGTGGCAGTGCGCGGTGCAGGGGCCACATCGTCTCCCGGGGCCCCAGCTTGCTGCAGGGAGGAGCAGCATCCTCTGCACACACTGCATGAGTCCCATGGCAAATCCGATGCCCCCGACAGGGCAGCATGCACCCCCTGATTGCTTATTATTATTTCCCATCTTTGGGTAGTTTCCTGCTACATTGCAATAACTTCTGCTCCATATATAGGCATGCATGGGCTGCTGGAATGTGACGCCACTATACTTTCCTGGCAGGTCAGTTGCAGAGAATCGCATTTGAGCCATTGCAGAACCTCCTGGCTGGCTGTCAGGATGAAGTGATTGACAGCTGAGCTGCACCCAGTCTTTGGCTGTAGAGGGGACTGTAGTCATCAGAATCACATTTGGGGAGGAGTGGGATACTCTAAATCCTAGGTCTGACCAATTCCAGGAGCTGTGGATGAATTTGACCAATATACCTAATTCTGCAGCTTCCATATATCTTCCAAGGAGTGAATCCTCAAATCCGACACAAATTCCAATCTGTTTTGCAGACAAATAATGAATAATGTGAGTGGGCAGATGTCTAGATCGGTCAGACCTCGGCCTGGGATAGGAGGAAGTACTGGGTGCTGGCAGATCCCCTATATACATCCAGCTGTCACTGACCTCTTTTTATGTAACACATTGGGGACAGCTGATTCAAAATCTTATAGAACTTTGTACTGTCTTGTTAGTAGATTAGAGCACAGAGAAAGCTTCTCTATCTGATCTGTGATTCCCTTGAACAATTTACCCAATCACGCAGCACTCTGCCAAGAGATTTTGTATTTGGCAGAATTTTCTTCCAATCATTTGTATAACAAAAGGTATAGTGAAAGCCAGAAATGAGTGCTGTCTAGAAATAAAAGTCCTGCTAAAGCCAGCTTCGGCCACATTCACAGTGGAGCATCGGCGTCTTTGGACGCTTTTTTTTTTTGCGCTTGATTTTGCCTGTTTGTAGACACGTCTTTTGTCTCTCCTCAGGCTTCAGTGTATTGGTTTTAGCCAATGGAAAGCTAGTTACTATGAGGGGATGGTTGCCAGACACAAAAACTTGCGATTTTCAGGCACTCCTATTGAATTCTATTAGGACCAAAAAATGCGCAATTATACCTCGAAGAATCTCCTGTACTTTTTCTGAGCGTTGAGCAGAAGCACAATGCTCATACGTGAACGAACACAATTGAATAACATGGAAATCTGTGTTGAAGTACTTCTAGAAACACGCTTCAGATCACTCCAGTGTGAATGGGGGCGAAGGGTGCAAACAATAGACAGTACCGCAGCCATCCTGCCTCTGCCCCCTGCAAGGACCCCATTGGCTTATTCTTTGTTTCATGCTGCCTGCACATGTGATTCCCGAGGACGAGATTTATTGACAATAGATTGTGCAGAATTAACCCTGGAACATGGCTCTATAATTCATAACTGCCTAAAATGAGAATATCGCATCTGCTGAGGGAGTGCAGTACAACACATGAATACCCTCCCCAAGTCCTAAAAATCAAACCAGAGCGAGCTCAAAATCTCTATTTTTACAGACTGAAAATAAATCTTGAGATTCTTGTGGTTGTGCAAGATGTAATTCATCCCAGCAGCTGCCACAGGCACATAGTGCTGTAGCACTGGGGCTGCTCAAACAAGCTGCAATTATTATAATTGCCTAAAGAGCGGGGAGGGGGGTATCAAGGGATCGCCGGAGGGGGAGGAAGAGAATGCAAGGCAGCAGGACTTCACTTTAGATTTACCAGGACTATTTCATACAAAGACCTACCTAAACTCAATCAACTTGTATCAAGCAAGGCAGGTCCTGGAAACAACAAAGTTATGGGAGATTGTACAGACAGATTGTATCATGTGTGGTAAGCTTCAAGCTGGCAACACACAGCTTGAAATTCAGCCGATTCCTGACCAAAATTCGAGTTGTGGGTGTCCCTGCCTTGACAAAAGTCAATTTTTCAGTAGAGTTTTATCAAAGGAGCCAGGTGGAAAAATGGCAGCCGATCAGTGACTGCAGCCAATCAGCTGTAGTCATGGTACGGGTATTTTGGCAGCAGTGTGTGACAGCTGTCAGAATACAATAGCCTGGCAATCGAGATTGCTGTTTAAAGGGGATGGAAGAGTCTGTTTTATTTAATTCTGTGCATGTCTGGCCAGCTTTAGTGTATGGGATCAGCAGTGAAGTCCGTATACGAGAAAATCTGGTCAAATTGGAATATTTCTGTAATTGAAAAACTTAAAGGAGATCTATGGGGTCAGGGCTTTTCCCCATAGTTCTCCTAAGGGTACCGGGAGGACACAAACTAGAATCCTCCCGTCACCCAAAGCTCAGTATACCGCAAGCTGAGACACCACAGCCGGGACGGATCCCGACATTAATGTTGAGATTCACCCAGCTGCGTGAGTGATAGCTAGCTCTGCCTATCTGGAGGCAGAGCCAGCTGTACCCGCCCCCGTCCGTTCCGCCAGTCAGCGCTGGAGGTGAGCGAGAAGTGAGCGAGCGACGTGAGTGACAGTCACGGCTCTTTGCAGGGACATGATCGAGAAGTGAGCGAGCGACGGTATGTGTTCTCTCACTTCCCGATCTATTGAGCCGACCTGTGACAGTCTCATTGTCACAGGTCGGCTAGAACTATGAGGCTGAGTGAAAATCACTCACCTCATAGTTCTCCTTTAACTAAAAAACCCCCCCAAAAAACTTCTAGATTTAGAAATAGGGGGCGTGTCCACCCAAAACAAATAGTCCCGTTTTACGTGGCTTCTGCGTTAAATGTGCTTTGCTTTCTTTTATCGAAGTTTTCTAAACTTGCAGTTGGCTTTTGATTGGAAGAAATGGTTGCATGGAATTGAACACATGCAGCAATCCGATTCCCACTGTCTCCATTGTTTCTCTGTTATAGGAGAGCAAACATTCAAAGTGCTGTAGGATGACAATTCCAAAATCCTTTTTCGCTGCCGTTGTGGCAATAAACTGAGGCCAGGTTCACACCTAGGCGATTGAGCTGGGGAGCTGTTTTCGCGCGTTTCTGACATGGTTTTCAATGCAAATGCATAGAGATGTCTATGGGACCCAAACAGCACGACAACCGCCTGAAAATAGCTCCTGCACCTTTTTGCGTGGCAGGCGATTTGGCCATGTGACGCAAAGGTGTGACCAGCCTCCACTGACATACATGCAGATCTCTGTTTTGTGTGATTTGATGCACCAGGCCTTATTGTCCACCTCGGCTTTGTTGACTTGGTCGCCAAAAACCAGGAAGTGACCAGAATTGCCACAAATATGGCCAGCATTTGGGGACTGCAGGGTGACGACTCCCTGACAAAGATCAGCAGCATTGTCCGTGACCTAAAATAAGTGATGGCGGTAGAGAGATCAGCACTCGGAGCCAATCAGACTCTGTCGCTGTCTATAATGTTCCAGAACTGAACATACTAACAGCAAGAGAGAGCACTCAGCAGTGTACTGCTTCTGCTTCATTGTTTCATGTCTTCTAGATTGTGCTCCTGCTGCTGTAGTGGGGGTCAAGGACCTGGCTGTGGTGTGTCAGGGGGTGTCAATCACAAGCCTGGCTGCACAGAATCACAAATCTTTTGGAAGGTAAAATGGTTCCCACATATGCAATGCAAAGACAATAAAGTTAGTGTTGATCTGTGGCTCCGTGTCATGTTCTTTTAATAAGTTACTTTCAGGAAATTTAGAGGGTGCTACTAAACATGTCCCTTGGATAAATAGAGCCCACTATATCATTCACCTTGTTTTTAGGGAGGTGATGATAGAATAGAGTGCAGAATATAAACGACCAGTCATGTGACTGGGGGACACTGGAAATAAATTCCTGATTTGTGATTCACAGCAGGAAAAGTCTTCATGAGACAGGAGAGAGTGGGCTAAGTGCTGCGGAGGGATTTGAGCCTCTCTGGCCTGGCTGAGAGGGACCAGCTGCTGGCGTCAGATTTTACTGCCAACTGCCAAAATGGGCTGCCAGCACAACCGCACAGCTCTTTGTGTATCAGTTATCATCGCACGGAGAGGTGACTGGACTCCAAGAGACAGAACAGGCCCTTCACTTCCAGCGCTCTGCTTTCTGTGCTTCAGTTCCTTTACTCGGGTTTGTGTACTCTGCTCCGCATTCTCCACCTCCTGTAATCTTCTTCCCATACATAGATTTCCAGACTCCACATCTCATACTCACTTCCTATACCCCACCTCCCATGCTCCATTTCCTGTACCCTACCTCCCATATTCCACTTTCTTTACCCCACAGACAGAACATATTTTTTAGCTTTTCATGGAAAGGGGAAGGGTTAGATCCGTGTTCAGGTTTTTATGGCGCTGTTTCCCTGGTGGGGAGATTTCCCTCACTTCCTGTGTGGTTATCAGGAGAGGACATTAGGGGAAATCTCTATATAAAAATAGGAAAGATGAAAAAATTAAAGTCATATAAAGACCCTTTACACCTCCATGTATATATTGCACTGTGTATGGATGGATGTATTCCTTTATAGAACGGCTGCTGATTGGCTATGCATGTGGAATGGCTTTTTGCTCTGCTCATTGTACTAACCTACTACCTGCTGCACCCCACACACCACCACCATGTCATGTCTTATTAGCTAAAAGTTCAGTATATTCTATTTATAATTCTCTTTAGAAAATCCCTTGTGGCTGGACAGGTAAAACCAGTTCTGACCAAACCTAGACAAATATTTAATATTTCACTTCAGTGGCAAAGGCAATTAGAAGCAGACAAACATTTTACTTGCCAGCTGGGGAACTACAACTGCCAGCTTGCCCTCTCAGGCCCGCTGGATTTGTAGTTCCATGATGAATGGTTGGCTGAAGCTAATCGAAACTGGTCTGTAATTTAGAAGAGCTCTCTATCCTTAACTGATATTTCAGTGTTTGGTGCATGTAGAGAGATTCTTCTAGGACTTGGTGAGATCTCTGCTCTGTTTTCCTGGGTCTGTACACCTGCTGTGACCATGATGAAGAGTTCCCACCATTAAGCTTGGACATGGTGTGAACCCAGTTTTTCTGAATTTGTCCAAGCCTGCTCAAAGCTGTGACCAACACCCCTTTTCCTGTGCCAATCAGTGGCGGTGTGGCATTGGCCACCCCTTTGCGACGTATAGCTACGGGGCAGGAAATGTGCATGCCACAACTAATTGGGTTGGGAGGAAGAGGTGGCAGTCACATTTTTGAGCACGCTTGGGTGAACTGGATTCACACCAAGGCCAAGCTCATCACTACAAACTGTCTCTGCTGGAATTTTATAGTATGGAGATTGTGCCTGGAGGGGCAGGAAGACCCCATGGTGGGCAGAAACAGAACCAGAGGCTATAGCAGGGAGATCTTACCAAACAATATAAGAAACCAGCAGGTGACTCTGCACACCAGGCTCCACCTGTAACAGAAATATTTTTTAAAGGACCGGCCCTTTAACAAGACTCTACAGTGCAAATTGATATTTTTTTTTTTTTTTTTACGGACCTGTGCACCGTCCAGCTTCTTAAAATGCTTGGACACTCCAGCTGTTAAGTACCTCACCACAGTTTTCAGATTTGTCAGTGAACACTGAGGAGTCTCACTTCTCTTGTTGCATCCTTAATAGTATAAAATCAGTACAGCAGCGCTGCCCTTTGGAGAGGTATAGGTAGCTGGAGGGCGATTAAAACTAGAAGCAATCCACCTATTACCAAGATATTGGTTTAAAGCTAGGAGCACACAGGCAAGTTGTAGCAGCACAGGTGGGCTACTAAAATCTCTAGCAATTAATTGCTAATAGTAACGATGGAATGGTATATGGACGGATGGAACCGAAGTGATGATTAACCACACACATCTGAAGCATTGTGTGATCCAGGGGTAGCAAAACACTGGTCCTCCAGCTGTAGTGGTACTACAAATCCCATGAGGCATTGCAACAGAAGCAGCACAGTGCTGAGCTCACCTCTTTTCCACGCTGCTTCCTCCTTCTATCAGCATGCTCCTTCTTTGCATATGAACTGTTGGCTCCTTGTGCTGCTTCTCCCTCTTCTAGTCTGAGCTCTGCTGTAGATGGACTATATGTTATTGATTCCATCTCCTTCTAAGGTAACATTGATTTCTCCTGAGACACTCATTTGACAGAAATAGTAATCCACCTAGAGGCTGTATGTGGGGACTGGAGACCAGCATTTGTGGCATTACGCTGCTCTGGAGCTGTTGATTTGATTTCCCCTCTCTACATACAGGACGTCCTTCGTTTCCTCTGTTTAGCAAATCTGCCTTTGTGCAGACAAAGTCGTTACTGCTCTTGACAGACTGAAAACCCATCTCGGTTTTTATTCACAAATGTAACACAACAAAACAAAGAGAAAAGGTTTCTAGATGTATTCATTAAACACATGTTACAGCACTCTGCATCTCTTGTGTCAAAACGTTATTCCGGTGAAAATGACATTTCCAGACAGGAATATTTTCCTCTCTTTGAATGACTTCCATTTGGCCTCGTCTACTAAATGGTGTGGAAATCAGATGTAACTGCATGAACCTGATTATTAATTGATTGTTGGAGCTACTTTTGCCTTTTTGTCTTCCCTGCCGCATGCTTTAGTAGGTGTCTGCTCCCTCCCAGGTTAGTGACTCGATGGATGATCGCCTCAATCACTGAGAACTGCACGCTGCTTTCAGTACCGCACAGACACACAGTCCCAGGACCCATTGCTGACTGCTGGGCATGAATTGCAGCTAAAAGTTATTTTCTAATACAAATAAATGGGGAACGCAAATTCGGCTGGAGCTTGCTGTGTACCACGGGTGTGTGCAACCTTCATTCTCCCATCTTTCATTGCTGAGAGTGAGCTCTGGTGGCTAGTGTGTATGGATGTCTGTGTTTTTTTTCTTATGATTTACAAATGACTTTCAAGCTGCTTCTTCACTGTGGGATGTGGTCTATGCTAAAAAATTAAAGCATTGTGGGATTGAAAAAAGATGTCATTGCTGACCTCTCTGCTGAAAATGCCACTTGCCTGGCTGTCATGGAGGGCAGAAGTTCTCACTTCACTTGCTGCATGCTTATTCTAAGTCCGGTATTCAGAAGGTATGAAGTCTGAGACAGCCAGGCAACAGGACTTTTCAGGAGACCGTTAAGGTCCTCTCTTGTGGTGTGTTTTCTTGTTAAAGTATATGTAAACCTAGTCACTAAAGTCTCCTCCTATCGGCTTGAACACGTTAATATAATTTGCAACTTGCAACCATGTTTCATGTTCTGCCCTAAATATGGATGGAACATAAACCATGGTCTCAAAGGTGTGCTATGTCTTTAAAATTGATGATCCTGCCATGAAGGTACTTGTTCAGGCACTTCCTATAGCAGTGCTCTAGCTCTGCTCCTGCCTTGGCACCCTGTCACATGAGCTTCTGATGGCCACTCCATTGTTCTCACCATCAGGAAACCTGCACTCAGAAATGCTACGCAGCCATTAATGGTATGCATACAGGATGTGGGTGCAAAGAGACTGCAGGAGACTGCTGCCTAATTGGGGGAGAAAACAAGGATTTGTTTAAAAACAAAAAACAATTGTTTATGCTACACAGTGCTTTAGCAGACAAAGTGTCATTTATTCTGGGTTTACATCTACTTTAATTCCCTTTCACAAAAAATGCATGTGATTCTGACACCTGCTAAGGAGCCACAAGTCTGAGCAGATGAATGATGCTGCATTCTGGGACTTGTAGTTCTTAAGCAGCTGCTGTGATGCTTCACCACACAATTCACCAGACAATTCACCTTTAAGAGATGTGGGAGGGCAGATCTGGGTGAAGAGGCCCTGTCAGTCCATCCTGGATGGGTCTGTACCTGCAATGTACTATTTGCATTAAACATTGTGCCTGGTAATAAGATGTACTAATGATGCTGCTGTTTTCTTTCCCTCTTTTTGTAATTTGTGCAGGATTTTTACAGTTACACTTTTTTTTTTATTTTTTTTAATTTTCATTTCCAGCAATTTAATCCAAAGTTACTGATCAATCATAACATGTAATGTGTGTCCAATGTTACAGATGACTCTGCCTCTCATCTCTGCTGTTCTCTCATACAAACTTTCTTGCCTTCCTTCTCACACTCCAACTTTCTTTTACCTATTCTCGCCCTCCCTCCCTCTCATAAATCATATGCGTTATAAATAATCCTGTGAAATGTATTGTTTAGAAGCTATGTTATATTAAACACGGCCTCTAGCTATTTTTTACAATATTAGCTGTCATCTCTAGTCACCAGGACTGTCCATCACTGGGTTCAAGCAGATCTGCAGGATTTTCAAAAGTGAACCCTTGCAGTGAGGCTATCCCTGCACTGCAAGGGGTTAACTGCTCGCTTTGGTCTAGGGAACAGAATAAAGAAGATGCCCGTCTGATCTGCGGCAGTGCCTGCTAACCTCTCTCCCTTTCCGCTCTGGCTGTATGTCCCTTGCCGTCCTTAACGTCTAGTACAAGTGAATGGATCTTGCATAGAAATGATGACATCAGCGGGGCTTAGAGCGCTGGAGTCCAGGGGAGAAGAGGCTGCGGAGACAAGTCTAGCAGCCAGGCAGGGCCAAGGATCAGATGAGTATATCTTTTTTTTTTTTTCTTCAAATTTGTGCTTAGACCAAAACAAGCAGTTAACTCTTAGGCCTCATTCACACTGGAATCGGCCCTCGCGTGAAGCTCCGTGCTGGGCTGTATCGAGCAGCTCCCGGGATGGACGGGTGCTGCGTGTGATTAGTACGCAGCCCCCGTCTTTCTCTATGGCACTACGCAGCCGTACGCCCCCCCCCTATGCTCACCTCAAGTGCAGGTCCGTAGGGGTGTGTTTCCTCGCTCGGACGCAGACAGGATCCGTTGTGTCGACGTCTGAGTACGCTCACCCGCACGGACGTGCAGGGCGGGTGAGCATAGGGGGGCGTACGGCCGCGTAGTCCCATAGAGAAGGACGGCGTTGCGCACTAATCACACGCAGCAACTGTCCTTCCCGGGAGCTGCCCGAAACGGCCCTGCGCACAGCACGGAGCTGTACGTGCGGGCCGATTCCAGTGTGAATTATATTTTCTCTTGCTACTGAGATCATTATAACCTCTTTCATGTGGCCTGATCTGCAACACACTGAAATGAATGTGCTGACGGGATTGGCAGGAATGTAAAAATAGAATCGCCTACCGAGTACAGCAAGGGTCCCCTCCCCCCCAGGATATCCTCACTGAGCACTCACCACATGTGGCTGATTCACGAGATGAGTCATTTTGGTTTGGAGTAAAAAATTGTGGTTGGTGATTCCTCTTTACATGTCTGCGCATTGCTGTTACAGAAGATGGTTTGTAGAGCAGACACACCCTAGGGATTGTAGCCCTTGTGTGAGTCTAACATTGCAGTTCTGATTCATGAAACATAACATTGGAAGAGGTTTGTCAAACAAACTAGCAACAAAATATGAACATCTTTTGCAAAAATGTTTGTTTTCGTCTATTTCAATCCCTTGCAATCCTGGGCAATCAACGGACAGGGTTTGTAGGTTCTATTCTAGCTGAGATGTTCCCGCAAAGCACGCATACACTGACGTGGTTTATCAGGTTTATATTGGTGGAGTGCTTCTTTATGTATGAAGATGCTGTCTCTATGCATCTGTCTTGCATCGCCTTCATGTGCAACCTAATTGACAACTTACTCCCATATGGCGTTTGGTTGTTTTTAAAGGATTAGGCCTCATTTACACTGCTAAGAGCCGGCCTGTACAGATCCGTGCAGCGTGCACGGCCACTCCAGGGAAAGACCGGTGCTGCGTGTGATTGTACGCAGCTGCCATACGATCACCCGAACTGCACATCCATGCGTGTATCCATGCTCGGACGCAGACAGGATCCATCCTGTATGTGTATGTGTACGAGTACAGACACCCGCACGGATGTGCAGTTCAGGTGAGCATACGGTGGCATACTCCCATAGAGAACAGGCTGCTGCCTACAAGCACAAGCAGCACCTGTCCTTCCCGGGAGCGGCCCGATAGGACTGTGCACGGGTCTGTAGGGCCGGCTCTTAGCAGTGTGATTGAGCCCTTATGGGTTAATTTATACAGTTTCCACCTGGCGTATAGCTTGGCAGATGCTATTCGCACAGCACTAGCACCCCTAGATGGCACTGATAAGTAGCTTGGTGTAACGTTTTCAAATGAACCCCTTAGTCTGGCTGGACATGGCATAGATATTTATACCTCAGTCAGTGTTTGCTCTCACTGTATGTTGGTCTTTGACACTGGCCTAGAACCTTGCTCCAGATTTAGGGTTCCAAGGCTCATGGCCTGGCCCCTGTCAGATGCTCCTGGCCCATTGCCCTGTCTGCAGAGTGTCTTGAGATTGTTTCAATAGTCAGAGTTATGCAGGCCCTTCCACATCCAAGTATGTGTGAGCCTTCAGCCTGTAACATGCGAGAATTGTGTCATCTTGTATGTAAAGGATTCAGGGAACATTTGCAAAGCATTTTCTAAGCTTCAAGCAGCTTTCTTGAAGTCCTTAACATGAACAATGATCAAGTCTATGTATAGAAAACATTTGCATATACATCTAGATTAGGGTTGCCCATTAGGTAGATCGTGATCTACCAGTAGCTCACAAAGCTGATCCTGGTAGATAACGAAGGTTGTGAATGGTGGCCCCTTTATGGAATATTTATTTTTCGCTGTGCACATATGATTACCTATTAGCCTGAGTCTGCAGAGCCAAGCTCCCTGACACCTTTCTGGTGGACACTGGTGGTTGAAGTGCTATGTATTACATCAAAGAATATTAGTTTACCCAGCCTGTTGCACTACACTGTTTGCAAAATACAATAAGGTGAGCCAGGAGAGAGAGCATGGAGAGACTGACAAGAGTGAGAGGAAAGACAGCCAGGGGAGAGAGAGCGAGTAGAGACAGCCAGGGGAGAGCAAGGAGAGACAGCCAGGAAAGAGCGAGGGGAGAGGGCAAGGAGAGACAGCCAAGAGAGTGAAGAGAGACAGGCAGGAGAGAAAACAAGGACTGACAACCAGGAGAGAGAGCGATGGAGGTTTTTTTTTTTTCCGTTGGTAGATCTCATGTAGCTCGTCATTTGAAAAGTAGATCTTAACACAAAAATTGTGGGCACCCCTAATCTAGATGATCCAGAGTGCTCACCTTTCATGCCAGAAGTTTGCATACTTACACCTACAGTAGATGCAGAGAAAGCAGCGACCATCTAATGTGAGGCCACAATGAATCTGCCATTCTAGCTTTGGCCTCTGACATTGGTTGGGTAATGGTGGCTGTCATAACATGTGACACCACAACATACAGTATAGCTATATATAAATACTTTCCCTTTTTAATAAGCCTCCACCCCTTATTAATCTGCCCCTCTGTGATTAGGTTGGGGGCAGTTTTTGTGCCAGTGCACATTAGTTTGTGCCAGGACTCTTGGCGGAATTCAGGTCACCTTATTGCTGTGCTGGAATCTATATAAATAGACTTTGTCTTATCTAAGCCATTGTCACCAGCACATAGTACAGAGTTGCTCTAGTGTTATGCTTCACATTGCAGAAGAGACACAGACTTCACCCGGCTCTGTCTTCTCTGTGAGTACTGCATACAATCTTCCAGCATGTTTTATGTGATCTCCTGCTTATTTGTCCACCTTCCCCAGAATAGGCCATCTATTCAGGATTTGTCTTCCTCCTGGTTCATATACAGGACTCTGGTAAGACTTCTGTTCTGGAGGTCCCATCCTTGCCCACCTGCCGTAGCTCTCCTTCCTGTCTGGATCCTTCTTTACAGAAAAGGCTGTTGAAGGAAGACTCCAGGGCAAAGGGGATCCTATTTTCCAAATTGTTAAATTGGTATATTTTATTAAAAAAAAAAGTATTCTTACTTTCTGTTGGGCCGTGTCACTGTTTTGTGCTGTGTTGGTGGGTAGATAGGTGCTGGCAGCCCTCCATGTTTCAGCATTGTCTCTGCGTCCTCCACCACAGAATAGCCTCACTAATTTTATCAATAGAGACCAGCCTGCAGGGAAAACGGATCACTCCACTAATATCTGCGTTTACTGAGCCGTATGGATATTTTTGGAGTTGTACTGTGTACACAGGGTGTCTGATGGTCAGAAGGAAACCCTCCATGTGATTACTTGTTAGGGAAATACAGTTATTACACTGGGCCGTCTGTATGTACCACTGAAAAAGCAACAGGATAAAAAGCAGAAGTGACTTTCATTCAGACAAGGCAACTTCTCTGTTCTTCATCCACAAAGAGTAATGACTTCCGGCCTGCTATCAGCTGGATATTGAACTTTCTTAGATTAGGCCAAAACATGGGAGACTTCAACACACCCCCACCGAGCTGCCGGATAAAATAGTTTGTGGACATGACAGGATTGTATAGGTGTTGAGTACATTTCCTCTGGATTCCTGACTTTGAAACATATGGTTTCTATAAATTGTTTACACGGCGGCCTAAAAACACTTGTGGTTTTATTGAGCAGTCCGGCTCAGCTGGAGAATGAGTCACGGTATGAGCAGGGGGATCGGCATTCAGCGAGGAGAGAGACAGTACAAGTCTCTGGTGAAAGGGAAAAACTTTTTATTAACTTTATACTAGCTATGATCTGATTTGGCTTCACAGCCACGTCTCTATACTGCAGACATGCCAATTTCAGGGAGGTGCCCTCTGAAATGAGGGCAGATAGCAGAGGAGCTGATGCTTCCCCTGCTATCTGCTGGGGTTATTTTTTTGTATTCTGACAGAAGCTGCCATCAGGATAAAAAAAATCAATGGCAACGGATCCCAGAAAGGTTTACTCTGCTAGATAGGTTTACTCTGCTCTGCTCTTTCTACCGGGTGTCAGGCAGCTGCTATCTTATAGCGGCAGACTCCTGGAATGTCCGAGAGAGTTGGGATGTCTAATACAGGGTAATGATCTTGTGTCTGTGGGGTGAGGGGGATGCTGCAGGCTGGACAATATCTGGGGTTGGGCCTTTAAAATCATTTGTTTATTTTATACCTGAGCAGTCAGCCCCACTCCCGACCCTATTGAAATAAATTTCAATTTATTTTACAAAAACTGCAGACTCAATGCTGTTCCAGTACATTTTAATTTTTGTTCCTGTATCTGGTATCCTAAAAGGAAAATGCGGTTTTTCCATTTTCCCAGTGGCGCTAGGCTTTACGGAGTTTATTACTATTAATAATTTTGGTGGCAAGTCCCATTACTGGCAGCTCTGTATTATAAATGGGAGGTGGTGACCCCATCTTGTGGGAGAGGGTGGGCGCAGACACCCGAGTTTGTATCTGTACAGCTAATAGTGCTGAGTGACGTGTAACTAAACATTTCACTCCTCCAGAGAAATATTTATTTGGTAAATAAGGTTTCCCTATCTGCGTCTGGTCAGGGCTGTGTAGAAGTTTCCATAAAATACATTATGAGAGATTTTGTATTTGTACATACACTAGCTGTGTTTTTTTGTTTTCATTTCTTTTTTTTCTTCTAAAAAGATTGTAAGAAGAATTAATTTCCCAGAATAAATTTGATATGGGTGCAGCGCCCACAGGTGGTCATCATACAGGAAGTAGATAACAGTTCATATTTAAGATAACCCTGCACTGAGAAGAACAAAGGCTGTCATATCTCTACTGGACATTTGAAACTGCTGATTGCTTTGTTGTTTCAAAGGCTTCTGTACTTAAACAGGCCATATACCTTTAGATTATCTGCGGATTTTCTATGGTCAGATGGAAAAAGTGCAACAGATTCCTCCATCTACCCTAAACTGTGTGGATGGAGGAATCTCTCACTGCACCAAGCTTCAGTATCTTGCTAGTCGGCCCCATTGGCTGTCAAAATGCCTACATCCAATCAGATTGTTCAGGTATTGTGACAGCCAGCGTTGACTGTTGGCATCAAATCAGGCATTGGGGGAAAGAGATGCAAAGTACACTGGAAATCCAGGAAGTTGTTGGAAGTGATGAGCAGACAGAAGGCAGCACTCGCTACATAAAAAGCATTTTTTTAACTAAGCTTTGATTGCATTATCAAAATCAACTATAGTATGTGTTCCCATTACAGTGCTGATGTTATAACAGGATAGGATATGTTGTGACTCCTTTAACTCTAGATCTGGTGTAGTAAAGCAGCGTTAACAATTTAGGAATCGTATATGGAGTTTATACAAAGTTGTGGAATGGGAAGTGTGGCTATGACTGCTAACAACGTGCTCATTGTTGTGTGCTTGGATATCTTCTATTGTTTTATGTCTCTACAAAGAATCTTTTGCTGTTTTGAGTGGCTGCAGCCTTGTGACCGGCTTGGAAAAACACAACGTTCTCTGTGGCGATCAGACTTCAGATATCAGCAGTGCTAAACTTCAATTTGGTGATGTAGAAGGGATGTTAGAAACTGTTTTAGGGCTCCGTAGACCACGGCTGGAAAATCCCAGAGCCAGTTACAACTGGTGTCAAACCTTCTGATGTTTTCTATAGTTTAGGGCTGCAACTAATGATTTCCTATATCGATTAGTTAGGATGATTAATTTTTTTCGATCGGATAAAAAAAATAATACCATCCTTAATTTTAAAATAAAATACACAAATGCAGTGTTACCAACATAAAATTTACTTCAGAATAACACTGCATGCACAATTTTTGGCAATCGCACTGCACTGGAACGCATGGCATTGCAGTACCAGACAGACAGGAATGGGTGAATACAGAATCTGGAGCAGTTGCCCCGAAGTAACCAATCGGCTTCTCGTCAGTTTGTTCAATTAAGGTTTGAACATTAAAGATAGATTCTGATTGGTTGTAATAGACAATTGCCTCAAATTTAGTCTGCTCCAGTTTTGATAATGTTTTCTCTGAGAGTGCTGATTCACTAGACCGGCACTGTGAAAGGCGTTATGATGCTAGAATGAACGTGAGTTTCTCAGTACCTCTCAGCCAGTCGTGCGATTCCGCACTATGTGTGTGTACGCACCCATGGAAACGCATTTGTGTTTGGATCACATTTATATCTGTATTTGTTTAAATGTTTCCATCTATTAGCAGATGTTTAATTTTTTTTACAATTTTTCTTTTTTTTTTTTTTTTTTGCTCTCCCCTGCCCTCCACTTATTTATTTAAAGACCTAAAATATACAAATCTTAGGCTGATAGTTGGGAAAGTCCATCTCTCAGAAGCAGCATCCTCCCCAGGGACGTTTTTATTTGTTGCGAGTTTGTTGATCCTGGACCTCCTCTGATGGATCTCTTCTGTTTTGTTAAAACCCAGCTCCAGTTTTAGGCAGAAAAAGGACATAAATCCCTTGTGAGGGTTTTACTGCCTTCTGTAACTCCATTGGGGAGATTTTCCCTTTACCTTTCAGGGGAAGTGAAGGGGAAATCTCTCCAGCGGAGACAGATTGTAAAGCTGGCCATACACCTATAGACTATCTGCAGATTTTCTATGGTCAGATGGAAAAAGTACAACGGATGGCGGATTCTCATACTGGGCCGAGCTTCAGTATCTTGCTAGTTGGCCTTGCTGGCTCTCGAAATACCTGAGCAATCTGATTGGATGCAGGCATTATTCAGGTATTTTCACATGTAGATGGAGGAATCTGTTGCACGTTTTACCATCTGACCATAGAAAATCTGCAGATAATCTATAGGTGTATAGCCAGCTTTACCCCCTTTTTTGTGACACGGGAGGGTTGGAACATTTGTCAGGTTATTTATTCAGATAATAAACCTCAAACATTTAATCTTTAATGAGGAACTCCATGAACTGTAAAATGAACCCTTGCAGCGGGGCAACCCCCACACTCCACTCTAGAGGCTGAAATATAGATGTACTCACCCGATCCTCTATCACGTGGCAGTCAGTGCTCACCTCTTTCCCCCTCCGCTTTGGCAATCAAAAGTCACACGGTGTCCTCATGTCTAATGCACTGACATTAGACGTGATGATGTCATGGGTCCCTGGAGCGTGGGGGAAGGTGAGGCTGTGGGACTGGTCTAGCAGCCAGGCAACCAAAACGAGCAGCGGGGTACCAAAATTAACCCACTGGAAGGGTTACTGAAAACAATTCTTGGAGTTCTCTTTAAGGTGTCTGTTCCCTTGAGAAAGGGCACCAATGTGGCCCCAAAACATTGTTGGAACATGTCTCTTTTGCACATTTGTTCGCTTTCTTTTTAAAGTTTGACCTCATTAAATATTTGAGGTTCATTTGTGGTGTGTCGGGTATTTCTTAACTGAGCTATAAAACAGTATCACAGTATATCAGTATACTACAGCTAGCCAAGCACCCCTCATCTGTGACCAAAAGGGTATGGTCCTGATGGGTTGGGCTACTACATTGTTAATGTTGGTCTTCCTGACCAGTGACAACTGCTCTCATTTATTATCCAGGTGTCACAGGGACAGGAAATGAGGTGATCTCTCCCCAGTGTTGTCATGGAGAATTTTTTTGTTTGGCTGAAATTTGACTTTAAGGATTTTTAGTGCCCTCTCTGATTTTCCAGGGTCTCCTCTTCTCTTTTTTTTTTTTTTTCTGAGCTGCATTCAGATGTAATATTTTCAAAATGGCTGATGTGTATGAAAGCAGATTTTTCAGTTCAAGTCTTGGCATGGGACAGGTAGCTTTTGGCACTATAGATTCAGGTTCCAGATACCATAGGCATGTTCTTGCAGAGATTAAGCTGGGTGGTGGTTAGGTTGGGTTGTTGGATACATGACAGTCCCATATTGCAATACCCTACCAGAACCCCGGATACAGCATTGTGGGAGCAGTCTTTGTACAATGATAGGTGCCCCCTCTTAGGACACCTTCAGCACAATAAAACCCAGTTTTGAAAATAGCAGCAGAACTTCTGTCGGTCTTTCTGCGCAATTGTGAAGGAACCTCTAAAAGTCTGGATGGCAAAGAGTTCAGCGAATGGTCAAAAAGAACTAGTCACAACTGGGCTTGTATAGAAAATATACTACAAAGCTCACTGCCTCGTGATGTACATGTGGTGTAATTTAATATGATTAAAAACACAAGTTTGCGTGGCTTTTATAATCTTATTAAACTGTAAGTGTTGTACATTATGAGGCAGTGCACTTTTTTGGAGTCTTGTGTATAAACACATCAGTTTGCTTGCCCAAGTCAAATCC
>NW_017307038.1:356971-376261 GCF_000935625.1 Nanorana parkeri
ATATTCCTTGTCCTTTTAAAGTGTACCATGCACATTATAATCTAAATTGTACAATATACTTTAGATCTACCAACAACTATGTAATGCTAGAGCCTGCCTGACCCTATATAAACTGAACGGATAGATTAAGTAGGCCCTCGTATTTTGTATAGTTTTGGTAGATCTAAACTTGTTTGTATGGTCAAATTGTGATGTGTATGGTGAGCTTAGACATTACTTGAAGTCTGACAGTTGCTATATTTTCTATTGCCTGACCTTTTGGAAACGCTGTTTTTGGATACATGTATCCTACTTGCCAGTACAGCTGCTGGTGAATTCAATCTGTTAAACTTGTAAAAGTCATACATGACGGCGTACACAGTGGCGTAACAATCACCATAGCCACCCAGGCAGCCGCTATGGGCCACGGGGGGCCAGGACATTCCTGATGCCCTGCGGGCCGCCTGGGTCGGTATGGCATCTCACGCTGCTGGCTGTCACTGGCGGGTGTGAAGAGGAATGTGCCGCTGTTCAGATCACTGACAGTGATCTGTGCAGCGGCGAGTTCCTCTCCACAGCCGCTGCTGAGTCAGTGAGAGCCAGCAGCGGTGGTGGAGCAGGCTGGACCCGGCAGTGGAGAAGGAGGCGGGGCCGGCCCGGCGAGGGGGGGAGGAAGCGGGGCTCATCACCGACGGTGGAGGAAGAGAAGGCGGACAGGTAAGGAGTGTGACCAGCCCACCTTAGAGAGCCTATGGTGGGCTCTGCAGGGTCACCCTCAGGTGGGCTGTGTGGGATCTCAATTGGGCTCTGCAAGGGGTGTAACTAGAGATCAAATGGGCCCCACACAAAATTTTGCTATGGTGCACTGTGATTTCTAGTTACGCCCCTGGACGTACACCACTAATACCCGTTCTTATAAGTATTACCAGAAAAATCTCTTGGTGTGAACCGCTATGATCTTGCATTACTCTAATTGTAGCCTGACATTCCCTGATTGTGTGACTTTCCAGTGACATTATCTTACTGACCACTAAGACAGTCCTGTAGGGTGGGGACAGCAGTTAGTAGGGCTTAGCCATGAAGTTGAGGAAAATCGGAACCTACCGGTAGTAACAGTTAAACTAAATTAGAAAAGGCACTCGGAAGGGGTCTTCCTTGGTTTTAGTTGGCCTTTCTTGATGTCTGCTTTCAAGTAGGACTTTTTAAAGTAGCAAAACTGTGTTCTTACAAGCAGAAATGCTGTACTGAAAAGGGTTGTATCATTATCATAAATTGCAAAAAGGCAAAATGTCTGCCGCAGTAGACGGGGCATTAGCTTCCTGGTGCGTTGGACTTGGACATAGCTGTTAGTAGATTATTATGGGGTATTTTTTTGTTACAAAGCAAAAATAGAACAAATATGCCAAAAAAACCTTTTTATGTCTGTGGCCGGATGCTTGCAATGTGTAATCTCTTTCCACACCAAGGGCTTCTGTGTACATAGATTACAACATGCATGTCTGTGGACTGTACAGCATCAGGAACTTTAGGACAGACATATTGGCAGATCACTTCAATGTACATGAAAAGTGCCTCTGAAGTTGGGGATTTTGTGTAAATGTTGCAGTTTTTGTAAATGCAGCATGCTAAATATTATTCTCTTTGTATCTTGCCTTGTCATTGCTGTTTGATGCAGAATCTGTCAAGTGCTGGGAATTCTAATTCTGACGTTGAAGTGGCCATGGTTCTGTATTCCCATTATTCTAGAACATAAAGGGGGTTTAGATGGAAGACTGGAAGATTATAGGGAATATACCATGCAAGAGGTTAAACATCCTGCCATAGTTAATTGATTACTCTTCATACATTCAAAAAGTTTCAGTGCTTCTCCTATTTGTGCTAAACATCATCTCTCACTGCATTGCGTCTTGTTTTGTACCTCCATCTGTGCTTGCCAGCTATTTCTTTCTATTTTCCTGCAAAGAGTTTCAGCTGCCCTGGGATATTTATTGTATTAATCTTTGTGGTGCCATCAACTTCTTCTGCACCATAGGAGCTTACACAAAAAATTTCCCCACCACCGTAACACACTTTTATTATTATTTGTATAGTGGGCAGAGAACACTGAACCATCCACATCAGCCTTTGCACCAAAGGGGCTTACACTGTAATGCCCCCCCCCCCTTCTACAGTCATGTACACTATATTCTGCTTGGGTGAAGGCTTTTTACTCTAGTAGTATGTTTGTGACTTGTGGAAGATAGCCCACACACAGAACATGTAATGCAAAACGGTTTCTAGATACAAGAAAACCTCTATCAATGGAGATGTAGTCCAGGGCAATGAAACTATGTTTCTGATCAGAGAAATCCTGAGATAGACACAAAGGGGAAGATGCCACTTTAAAAGCATTGTAGCTTTAGTACAAATCAGGAAGGTGTGTACTATATTATATAGTAGATGATCTTCTGAAGGTAGAGCATTCCTTTAAGCAGTGGTTGAATGTGGGCTCCACAGCTGCAGACTATTGCCATTTCGGGTCGAATTGTCAATGAAAGTTAATTGTATAAATATTTGCATCCCCTATTAAATTCTCTTGGTCCTCCATTTTTGTCTTTTTCTCTAGTCAGTAGAAATGGTGGTGGATCACCCAGAGTTCGAGAAGGCCGGGAAAGGGCCAGGTCTCCAGATCTGGAGAATTGAAAAGTTTGACCTGGTGGCTGTTCCACAAAACCAGTATGGATCCTTCTTCACTGGTGATGCTTATATCGTCCTGAATACCATAAAGCAGCGGTCAGGGAACCTGCAGTATGACCTCCACTACTGGCTGGGTGAGCAAAGCAACTCTGAACATCCTGGTTGGTAAATGTATGTTTGTAGGGCTTATAGGGGGCAGAAACCCACCATGAGCAGTCAGCAATCTCTTCAATGGTTTTTTGGCTGTTAATCCCCAAATCTGCTGGGATTTGATTACTGCCCTTGTTCATAATTATGGACCTTGCCCCATACACCCTGCTCATGAAGGCACCACTTGGTCCATAGCGGGATTGTGCCATAAATGTGTGCCATGCAGGATTTAAGACTATACCGAGGAGAATTAGGCCCCATTCACACCTGTAAGTTTAGGTGCAATTAGAGATTCCTACAGCAGGAACTTGCATTTTCCTGCAACAGGAATCCCTATCTGTCATTTACAAGCGGCAGCTGCCCCTGTTCAAGTTAATGAATGCATGTAAGGCCTCATTCACACTGCCGCGCATATACGTGCGTATTGTACCATATGCAACATATGCAAATAAATGGCTCCATACACAGCCGCGTATGGAGCAGTTTGCGCAGCGTATATATGCGCAAAAACAGAATGGAACCGAGATGCGTCCGGGCAGCGTATTTCTGCGTATTTTACACGCGTACGCATGTTTGCGCGTGTGTATACGCGTACAGATCATTAAAATTTCCATTAGGAATGATGCATTCTGGGAATTCAAATAGTGCACGCATATAAGCACATATGCTCGTATATACGCGCATAGACGCTCGTGTATATACGCAATATACAATTTTGCTTGCGTTGTGTGTGAATGAGGCCTAAACGTTGGCACACTGCATGTTATGGTATGTGATATGATTACATTTAGTTGGAAAACAATCCCTTTCCCTGGACACACAATCAATGCGTCCAGGGAGAGTGACTGTTTGTTTTCTAACCGCATGTAATCGTATTACATGCGGTGTGCCGGCGTTTACATGCAGTGGCTGTCACCCAATCATTAACTTGAACAGGTGACAGCTGCCGCTTGTAAACGGCAGATTAGGGATTCCTGCTGCAGGAAAATGCAAGTTACTGATGCAAAAATCCCTAATCGCACCTAAACTTACAGGTGTGAATGGGGCCTTAGGAGACACCCGTGATGGCTGAGGTTGAACTGAGAATGTGGTGTAAGACAAAGCTGTGATGTTCTTTGGGAAGTCATTTGATCTGCAGACCCAAGCTACCAGAGTTCTTGCTACTCGTCTGCTGTAGTTCTAGAGTATTTACTTCAGCATGCCGGAATTACAGAGAACACTGGAGTGGGCAGATAAAAACTTTTAAATGAAAGGGAATGTATGGTGTTCTTGTACATCTTTTTATTATGGTCCAGAATATTTTTGTTCCCCTATACATATAAAATATTGCATGTTACCATTATGTATTTTCTTTTGCAGGCATCATATGGGTCTCTAGTCTCCTTTTGCCATGCATTTCTTATCATGTAATAAAAAAAACTGTTTTTACAGAGCTCACTGCCACAAGCTAAAAGGGGATGACTACTAGTGTATGGTCCTTGGTGTTCTGGGAATCCTACGTCACACATTAAATTCATGCTTGTAAAAAAATATATAAATAATAAAAAAAAGATATAAAACCATATGAAAAAATGTTGTAAAACAAAATTGGCCCATAATCGTGATGTACGAGGAAAGGGTTCAGCTCTTCAAGCTTTCAGTAAGCCAGTATATATTTCAAGTTGTATTGTGGTTGGTAGATTCCAGCCGTCCAGATTCCTTGGTAATCCTGATTGAGTTTGGCCGTTGGAGGAAGTTTGGATGAGTTCTTCTGCTTCTGCTGAGTTATCATTCTTCTGTCTTATTGGGGATATTCCAAATCTTCTCACCCCCTGCTGTTTGGATAAGCCGGCCCAGATGCCAGTCTATATACCCAGCCAAATACGCAATCTGGCTTGTTCGTTCTGTACAATATGGGACCTTTAAACCAATATTGCTAGTACCCTGCCCAGTTATATTTGCAAATATTTCTGTTAGGATTTCATGAACACTAAAAGCCTTCAGCTGTTTGCCTTTGTACCTCCTTTTTTCTGTGAAAAATGCCCCTCTGTGATTAGCATTTACAGCACAGGTAGTCTGCTGTGTGTTGTCTCTTTAGGAGCCGCACTTTAGCACAATTCTTCCTTCTTTTACCGAACAGGCATTTATAAGCGGATCTAGAAATGTTATACTATTATTTAAGCAAAGTAATGATTTCAGCTTTAGGCCTCATCCACGCTGGAATCGGCCCGCACGTACAGCTCCGTGCTGCGTGCAGGGCCGTATCGGGCAGCTCCCGGGGAGGACAGGTGCTGCATGTGATTAGTACGCAGCCCCCGTCCTTCACTATGGGACTTTGCGGCTCTGCGCCGCCCTACGCTCACCTCAAGTGCGGGTCTGTAGGGGCGCGTGTTTGCTGGCTCGGACGCAGACAGGATCCATCTTGTCAGCGTACGGGTACGCTCACCCGCACGGACTTGCAGGTTTGGTGAGCGTATGGGGGCGTACGGCCACATAGTCCCATAGAGAAGGACGGGGGCTGCGTACTAATCACACACAGCACCTGTACTTTCCTGGAGCTGCCCGATACGGCCGTGCACGGAGCTGTACGTGCAGGCCGATTCCAGTCTGAATGAAGGCTAAGTGTCCCTGACATTGTATACTTCGTTGTGAATGACAGGGTACATGGAGTTACCGGTGTCACACTAAAGTTCCCTTTGCTTTGGCAGGCGATCAGTGCACGCAGGATGAAAGCGGATCAGCTGCTATTTTCACTGTCCAGATGGATGATCACCTGGGAGGTAAACCCATCCAGAACCGGGAAGTCCAAGGCTACGAGTCCCCCACTTTTCTGGGATACTTTAAATCTGGCCTCAAGTACAAGGTAAAAACTTAATTACTGCTACGTGTCACAAGGAATCTGTCAGGGCAGGAAATATGTCAGCTGTCAGTGTACCCCTCTTGTTTGTGTTCTTTTACCCCATCAAGATGTGTTTTTTATATGTCAGCGTTTCCAAACAAACCCTTTGTGCGCTTAAATAGCTAAAATACTTTTTGCGCAAACTGTTTATATCTGCAAGTTTAACAGGCCGAAGTTGTGTTTTTCTTTCCCCCTCCAAGGGCTGCCCAGAGGAGCCCCTGTGGTGCAGTAGCGGTGCTTCAAAAGCTGGATTTTTTTTTTTTTTTTTGAATCTTCAGATTAAAGCAGCCATTTTCTAAATCCTGGGCTGAGTACAATTTGGGACAGAGTATATTGAAGCTTACCATACTGCTTTACTGCCTTGCCATTTGTATGGGGCCTGGAAGTCAGAGTATGCAGTTTTCACTTGAGGTTTACCATTTAGGTATTCTGGTTTGTGACTGGTTCCCTTTTAATGTGTGACATTGTCATCTCTGTATTATCTAAGGCTGGCGGAGTGGCTTCTGGGTTTACACACGTTGTTCCCAATGATGTGGATGTGCAGCGCCTCCTCCAGGTGAAAGGTCGCCGTCTTGCCAGAGCCACCGAGGTTCCGGTCTCCTGGTCAAGCTTCAACCAGGGAGATTGTTTCATCCTGGATCTGGGTAGTGTAAGTGTGTTTCTTCTCTGTATCTAAGTGGCATAATAATCTGTGCACCAGATGGTAATTTCTGCACTATTTAACACGCGTCCTCAGGCAGTGTCACAAGCAACTGGCTTCTCATTTTCCATTAACATTGTGAGCAGCTATGTGGGGAACTGCCTCCTCACCGCAGGACAAATGTTGTAATTTTTTTTTTCTAATTGCAGGAGATCTATCAGTGGTGCGGATCCAAGTCCAACCGATTCGAGAAGCTGAAAGCCACAGCTGTTGCCAAAGATATCCGAGATAACGAGAGGCATGGACGTGCCAAGGTCTATGTGGTGGAAGAAGGGATGGAGCGTGAAAAAATTATCGAGGTATTAATCTTGTATGTTCATTACAGAACTTTTTGTTATTGTAGAGATATTTAAAAATCATTTTCTGGTGTTAGTCAACACAAAGGTGCAGTTGATATTTCGGGTGCAACAAAGACTTGAAAAAGTGAGTCACCTCTTAATCATATCTGGGGTTCTGCAGGCTAGGTAGCGGGCCAGCTGCCATAATGACTCCAAGGTAATTTTTAAACCATAATTCAGATTTGGTGTATGGGGAGACTGATGATTTGGTGTATGGCGGCCCGCAGAAGTGGTTAAAACAAGAACACGGCTGCTGTAGCAGCCGTGTTTTTGGTGTGATTTTTAACAGCAGACGATTGCTGTTAATGTCCAAGCGATCCGGCGTCTGTACAGCCGCCAACTCGTTACAGTCTCTGGCTCTTAGAGCAAGGAGATGAAGCTGGGGAAGCAGATCTCTGCTGCCTCAGCTTCTTTGGGGTCCCTAGGTGACATTAGGGGTCTGAAAGATCCCTTATGCCACCATAAAGAGGACCTGTCACACCCATCTGCTATTACATAGGGGTGCTTGTTAGCCACCTATGTGATTTGCAATAGGGTTAGTGTAAAAAAAGTGATCCCGTCTTTCATATTTTACAAAAAAATGGGTATTCTGTGCACTAAATTTTTTTAAATTTTACCTGGTTTGATAAACATTTGCGCAAAAACCCTGAGACATAAAAAATTGCAACTAGCATTTTTTTTATTCTACAGGGCCTCTGCTTTCAGAATATATATCATTGTTTGGGGGTTTGAAGCTGTTTTCTAGCCAAAAATGTATATTTTATCATGTGTGCGCAAATAGTAAGAAAATGCCCCGGACAGCAAGTGGTTAAAAATTAGTGACTTTTTGCGTATGTGAAATGTCAAGTAGAGTAGAGGTTCTAGAAGTCTCCTATCTTAAGGTGCCCATACACCTTACGATTATCGTACGACAATCGTATGCGATCGACTTTTCGTACGACAATCGTAACGTGTGAATAGAGTGCCCGACCGATAGTACTGTACAATCGCGCGACTTTTGACGGTCAAGCAATGCTTGAAAACTTTGGTCGATCGTACGATGTTCGCATGGTTGGTGGCGTTTCCGTCCGTCAAAAGTCGTACGATTAACACTGCGCATGTGCAAACAAAAAGAATTGCGGTCAATTACCGCAAGTCGTCCAGGTGTTTTTTTTAACTACCGCTAATTGGACCTTGCGATAATCGGGGCAGGATGGGGCTGTCGTACGAAAATCGTACGACGGTCCGATCATCGGACGAAATGTTCCGATAATCGTAAGGTGTATGGGCACCTTTACTCTTCCAGCAAAGTAAAAAAAATGCTGCAGACTCTTATCTTGACTGTAGTCAGGTGAGTCATGCTGGCTAATTAGAGCAGAACAAAGACCTGTTACCCCATCACATCTATATGGTGGGAGCTCCACCATAATCTACCTTCCACTAACTGATAATCTACTGTTCTGAAATCTTATCGCTTTGATTCTGTAGTGCATGGCTGAGTGGGAAGAGGTGGAAGAAAGCAATACAAACTTGATGCATTTCCACTTCTGCAGTCAGAAAACCCCTCTATGTGTTACTGACAATGTTTATATACATTATCATTTTTTTTCCCTATTCCTTATCTTTTTAGATGTTTGGAAGTACTACTGTGCAGCATCCATACATGCAGAAAAAGAACACATACTAACAATGTGCCCAGTGTACAGGACAGTAGAATGTTTCTGGAGATTCAGAAGTGAGACCTCTGCTGGTCACTGTTGTGATGACAGTTTGGTTTGCAATATGCAGAAATTGTTGCTTAACCACTTCAAGACCAGGTGTTTAGACCCCCTTCCTGGCCAGGCCATTTTAAACATCATTCAGAAGCTGACAATCTGTCTTTATATTTGCTGGAGCTTTTAAAAAGAATTCGGTAGACTTTTACATGTAGGGAAGCTTTAGACATTATGGATCTGTAATCGGAGGGCAGCAGCTACAAAGTTGTGAAGGGGACGCATACAGTAATTCAAATCTGACCACATTTTACATAGTCATGCAAAATGTAGGTATACAGCGATGAAGTGATACTGTATTGTTCCTTCAGTTCTTGTGTTTTTCTGGGAATGTGTCATGTTTGCCAGCAGCTGCCATTGGTAATTCCTTTCAAACTAATTGGTGAATCTCTCACTCTCTCCTAGGTTCTGGGAGAAAAGCCAGACTTGCCAGAGGGACCATCCGATGATGTGAAGGCCGATGTCACCAATAGGAAACTTGCTAAACTTTATAAGGTATTTGTAATAAAGAGCAGTTATCACCCCCCCTCCCCCCTTTTCATTGCCATAATGCACACAAGGCATCAAACAGAAATACAAGTCTGACAGTGGTTCTGGCATTCTACTACTCTACACATTTCCTGTGGTTCTAACTCTCCCCCACTTAACCAAAACTATGAAAAAAGGTTTTGGCAGTTCATACACTTTTAGGATCTACAGGGTTCAGGTTTTCATGGTGTGACTATTGGAGACCATCTTTTGTTTGTTACTTTTGCATATTGATTGGGAGCCAATGAGAGATGAATTGATGATTACACCCCCACCCTCCTTCCTAATAGCTTTTATGATCATAAATGTCCTAAAACACATAAATGTCGTTTAATGGTTGCTTGTTGGTGACGCTGCAGATATCAAATAGATCCCTAATGTATAACACACCTTGATTTATCTTTACAGATATAACTAGGATCCATTACAGGGAGACTTCAGAGGCTGGAATTTTTCTTATTTTTATTATATGAAGAACTTTTAACCCTTGCAGTGGGGCTACCCCCACACTGCAAGGGTTAAATGCTAGTTTTCAGCTAGGGATGAAAATGGCAAAGATAGGCTCACCTGTACCTCACAGCTGACTGGCTGCTTCTGCCTCTCTTCCCCCCTCTGCTCTGGCCTGTAAGGCCTCACGTCCCATACACTGTATAGGACATAAGGACGCCGAGGATCATTCCATTGCTGGAGCAGAGGGAGAGCAAGGTGGTGGCTTTTCCTAATTTTTTTGGAGCCATGTTATTTCTGTAGAAAAGTTGAGGTTAATTAGGGATAGTGAAGGTGTGACGAGAATAAAAAAAACCTGACTATTGTATAGTTACATGGTTGGGTTAAAAAAGACACCTGTCCAAGTTCAACCAAAGATGCCTTGTATCCTCAGAACCCTACCTGCTGTTAATCTGGAGAAAGGTATAAAACATTTTAACTTGTGGTCCAATTTTGGTCCCAACAGGATAAAAAACTCCTTCCTGACTGCCAGAGGTGCTCTCTGGATCAACATTCCACAATGTTTATTTAGAATGAATAGACCGTAAATGGGCAGTTACATTTTGATTACCTAGAAACACATCCAGCAGCCTTTTTATCTAGTCGGCTAGAACCAGCTTCTCAGAAAGACCATTGCATATTTTTACACCTCTTGATGTATAGAACCCTTTGCATATGCAAGCCTATTCTCCTCCATGTTCAAAGTTATGGTAATCTTACCCTGTAGCTCAGCTCCTCCATGTCCCCTTTATCAATTTTGTTGCCCCTCTCTGCACTCGTTCCAGTTCTGCAGCATCCTTTTTGTGAACTGTTGCCCAACACTGAACTGCCTATTCATGAGATCTTCCTAAAGCTGACCATACACCATACAATCTGATTGACAATCTCCTTTTTAGATCCTTCCTTCAGAGCCTGTCTGATACAAGTTGAATGGGATTGTATCGACGTGTCCTAATTGTAACTTTTTTTTTTTTTTTCCTTAAGCTTTGCCAAAACTATGCAATCAGATTGCAGAGTGTATGGCCAGCTTAATACTAATTCAGATAATGGAACCACTAATATGACTGACTGTTTAATTCATGTTATGGAAGATTGTTCTATTTTCTTTCTTTTTTGCTTACAGGTTTCAAACGGCAGCGGTGCCATGTCTGTGTCCCTGGTTGCAGATGAGAATCCTTTCACACAGGCAGCTCTTAATTCTGATGATTGCTTCATCCTTGATCATGGATCTGATGGAAAGATCTTTGTGTGGAAAGGTTTGTGCTTGGAGAGATGGTGAAAGGGGCATTTCACTGAACCATTTTTCAGGGCAGGGTGCTACAATTGGCTTTGTAACAATGGAATGCGATAGTATAAAGTTGGCCATACACCAATTTGTGTTTGGAACGCTCGTTTGATTTTCTAATAGTTAATGGGGTCAAATGGGCGTTTGTTTTCTTTTTTTACATAAAGTGTGCAGCGAAAAGGGAAACCGTTAACAGACCGACTAAAGCAGAGGTCTCAAGCTCAATTCTTTCGGGGGCCACTCGCCAAAATTTTATTTTTTTGTCTCCCATGGGGGCCGGCTTGCCAAATTTCATACTTCCAAGTAAAATTTAACTATAGCCGGTTTGGTACTACGGACACTAATACACACACAATAAGGCTCCATTCATACCTGTAGGTTTAGGTGCGATTAGAGATTACTGTATCAGAAACTTGTGTTTTCTTGCAGCAGGAATCGCTAATCTGGTGTTTACAAGCGGCAGCTGTCACCCATTCAAGTTAATGATAGGTGACAGCAGCTGCATGTAAACGCCTGCACACCGCATGTAATGATGTGTGAGATTATTACATGCAGATAGAAAACACTCTCCATAGAAAACACTCTCCATGGATGCACAATCATTGCGTCCAGGGAGAGTGATTGATTCCTAACCAAATGTAATTGTATATCATTGCATGCGGTGTGCAGGAGTTTACATGCAACTGCTGTCACCTGATCATTTACTTGAATAGGTGACGGCTGCTGCTTTTAAATGCCAGATGAGGCATTTGCTGCTCTTGATGTAAAATTTTGGGGGTTACTTCCCTCTGTGAGGACTGCCTTTCCCCATTTAGGGGACTGTAATTCTGGATTAGTCAGGCCAGTGAGGTTCTTGTGACATGGGGGTCATTTATAGTTAAGTGGGGTTTAGTTCTGTTAGTAGGTCAATTTGGAATATTGTATTGGAAAGTGTATCTCCCAGAATAACTCGGTTAGAGGTATGATTTGTGATTGCAGAGTGAATCAATATCCTCTAAACTCTGGACTATGCTATGTCCCTCTTTAGTAAATGGTACATATTTGATATTGTACAATATAACTTGCAGCCATTCATATCTATAGAGTGTGGTGTCTCATCCAACATGTTTAACATTTGTCCACTTTGCTGTCAGGTAAGAATGCCAACTTGGAAGAGAAGAAGGTGGCCTTGAAGACTGCTACTGAATTCATCTCCAAAATGGGATATCCCAAACAGACTCAGGTAATGGAACACAACTGTCTCTAGCTAACAGAACCTACAACATTAAAAGTCTGACATGTGCTACCAGATGCAACATTTCTACCTGGACGCTGTATGTATTGTTCAGGCACTGTGCAGCATCAGCTGGAAGTGCAGATGTGGGTGCATGACCGGTATGCGATTGTCTTCATAGTGACTGCATTTAAAACATTAATACGATGGTGCAGATTCTTGTCACTGCACTCCTAAGTATTTCCACAAGGTGGTGCTGCAGGACAGACAGTTTAGTTTGCTGAAGCATAGAATTGTCATTCAGAATTATACATTGACCACCTTTTGGGGGATGCGATGTGCCGCACTTATCTTTTCATTAGAATTTGTTCTGTCTCTGCAGGTACAAGTTCTTCCAGAGTCTGGCGAGACTCCGCTCTTCAAACAGTTTTTCAAGAATTGGCGGGACAAGGACACCACTGACGGGATGGGAATTGCCTACATTCCCAACAACATCGCCAAGATCGAGAACGTTCCCTTTGATGTCAGCACTCTGCACGACTCCACTGCTATGGCAGCACAGCACGGTATGGTGGATGATGGTTCTGGAGCGAAGCAGGTGAGGCGGAACATGTAATTCAGTGCATGTCTGAAAAGAGCAAGCATGACCTAGTCTGAAATGTTCTACCTGCCATCATTGCAGCCTTGCTTGTCACTGTTAGCTTTTAAATCTGTTTTGCTGGCCAAACTCAAGTTTTCAGACAAATTTGGATTGTAAAAATTACCAAAGTGGTGAGTGCAACCTTCTGCCAACATTTTAAACTGCTGATGTATGGTTGCCTTGATTTGTATGGTGGTTTTTGTGACCGTTGACAACTGCCCTGTGTGTGTAGTCGGCATTTCTGTTGATGCCTGAAAACCCTCAGAGAAAGTGTGTAAGTTGCTACATAGATTGTAAATATTGACTTTGTACAGAATCTTTCTGTTCATCTAAGCTACATAATTTTCCCGTACAGAAACTACAGAACTGACCACAAACACTGATGACGTGTAACCTTTTTCATATTTTTTTTTTATTATACTTCTTAATTTTGTACTTTTGAGGTCTTTTGTGTCACAATTATATTGTGACATAGTTGTTGCAGCCTGCGAAGCAGTTTCTGTATTTGGGATATTTGTTACTTAAATAAGGTGTGTGTGTTTTGGTTAAAAAAAACAAAACACATAGCAATACATTTTAGCAGACCGCATATTACCATATGCATTATTTAGTGTGTGTATATACCCTTTTTTCTGGCAAATCTTTAATATTGTGAGACAAATGGGAAAAGCCTTTGTTACTTTGAAAGTATTCACTATGTCCAAGGTGAGAAGTCTTGAGTCATACAGATTGTCACAGCTTCATTCTGTGAAAACGAGGACCATGGCATAAGCCAAAATTGTGATCATTAGAGTGTGTAGAGCAGTGGTTCTCAACCTGTGGGTCGCAATGACGATTTACCAGGGGTTGCCCGGGAGTCTCCCGCTATTAGATAGCGGGAGACTCCCCCTATTAGATAGTGGGAGACTCCCGCTATCTAAATCAAGCAGAATAAACCTTTCCCTGCAATCTTTTTTTTCTTTTTCTGACATCGGGGGCCGTCAGCCGCTGTAACTCAAAAAAAGAAAAACACCATAGGAATGCATAGCTAGATTCCTATTGGCTATTTCACTTTGCAATAGCTAGTTTGCTATTGCAAAGTGAAATAGCCATTGGAATCTAGCTATGCATTCCTATGGTGGTTTTTTTATTTTTTTTTATTCTGACGGCGTACGCCAATGGTTCTCAACCGGTGGGTTGCTGTGTGATTTCTGCTGTGCTAGGTGAGAGTCCTCCTCAGCCCCCACCTAGCACAGTAGTGTCAGTTCTGCCACACCGCCAGATGTCGCATCATCCCTAAATTTTACCATTGGGGGGGTCACCACAACTTGGCAAATGTTACCAAGGGGTCCCGGCCCTAGAAAGGTTGAGAACCACTGGTGTAGAGTCTTTATTTTATTTTTTTTACAAAATATTTATTAGAATTTGAACAAGGTGGTATAACAAAAGCAGCAACACCCCATCTTTTTACATTTATTTATTTATTTATTTGTTTGTTTATTTGTTTGTTTATTTGAAAGTGTCTATGCTTATGTGTGGGTATTTATTTTGTTTTCCCCCTCAGATTTGGCGCATTGAGGCATCGAAGAAAGTGCCAGTGTCTACTTCTCACTATGGACAATTCTATGGGGGAGACAGTTACATTGTTTTGTACAGTTACAGCCATGGTGGAAAGAAAGGACAGATTATCTACACCTGGTAAATATTTAGATTCATTTTTTTTCTTCAATCTCTTGGAGCAGGAATTCTGTGAGTTGCCTACTAATATTATTTTATTTATTTTCTAAACATGAGTTTTTATTGCAAAAAAAGTTTTCAAAGTTCAAATTCACAAACAACCCCATCAGCAACAAACGGACATGGTCCATTGGCACGAAGAAATAGTTATTTTTAAAAATATGAAAATTAAGTGATGGAACTGCTAATTTAATTCCCTTTAGTGTGAGCGTTCCCATCCACAGACCATGGGATGCTGTACAGACTGTTTTTTCGTGTGTGGACTGGCTTTATGGACAATAGGCGAGATCAGAATGATAGCTCTCCGTATTACTGGACAGAAAGTGTTGAAAGATTTCCCCCACCCAAACACCATTTTATCACATTTAAATGCATAATTTTATTTAATTTGCTTAATTAAAACTTGCTGAAATGTATTAATTTTAAGGGCTATTATATAGAACAGTATATTACAGGTTTCATATCAATAAAGCGGCGCCAGGAGTCCCTGAAAATATTGATGTGATTTAGTTCTAATCTGGTGTCTGCTGGCCTATAGATACAGAATGTTTGTTGTGGCATTGACTGTCAGTCAGGAAATTGCGCACAGACTAATATTTGTGTTCTATATTGCAGGCAAGGTCTGGATTCTTCAAAGGATGAGATCACAGCATCGGCGTTCCTGAGCGCTCAGCTGGATGAGGAGCTGGGAGGAGGCCCTGTACAGGTGATTGTCATTGATCATATTACAATACAATACTGCGTACAGCTCTTTTATCCAATAATTGTGCTGTGTGTTTTATCATCACAGTTGAATCTACATGCATTAGTAGCGGTATTTACAGCAATTCTCCATAGTTGGGGTGGTGTGTGTTTTTGTTTTTTTTGTTTTTTTTGTATGTTCACAAGATCGAGTTGCTCAGAAAGCGGTCTACACACATCTGAAGATCTTTACTCAATTCACTGTAAAAAGTTTTTGAACAAGCTGGTTTTACTATTAACACAAAAAAAAGAAGTTATTAGGAGTTCCAAGTTTGTTATATGGAACAATTACCTGCATTATACAGAATAGTAGCTTCAGAGAAATCTATTTGTAACGGCAACATATGATTTACAGGAGTCTGAGGTTAATTGAACTAAACCAGGAATAAAAAACTGTAAACAGAATTTACTTTTTAAAATTTATGAAGGAACCCCATACCAGTGTGTGGCTGTAGAAGTGTTATTTATACACTGTAGACATAGAGGAAGAAACAGCTACATGAATGCCTTTAGTTTAACAGAACCTATATAGTTGGAAAATCGATAGGAAGAATGCAAAGGTCAATACTATTTTAGGTTGTAGAGGATACAGAAGGTTGCTCACAAGAATTGAAACCCGCTACCCAGTCCCCAAACCTTGTTAAATTTTAGCAGGGCATCCTCTGGCCTTGTATGTTATTCCATAGAGGGAGGACAGAATTTGCCTTTTTCCAGACAGTAATGCCAAAGGTGCTGTGGAGTGCCAGCCTACAGTATTCTGACCAGAAAGGTCTTTTGAACACTTCCAAGATCCATATCACCAAATACACCTTAAAGATACCACTTTGAATCACAAATATTGGGCAATTTCAGGGTTCTGTGCATTAAATTCCATAATCTTAGACCAAAATGGTCTAAACATAGCTGTACAATTTTTTATTTTTTTTGTGTGTGGCAGAATTACAAGTCTGATGCCTGAGAATCTTTGCAAACTTCCAAAACCTTCTGCTGGCCTCACCCATGCTAATTATTTTTATATTTGATTGCATGTTTTTCGGTAGGTTGGTCATTCTTTCCTTGCGATTTATATAGATGCACTTCATGTATTTTTAAAGTTTGGATAAGAAATCCCAACCACTTGAAAGAGGAATTATTCAAAATAAGCAGTCTTAAATAATCAGTGTTCCTTACACACATTGTAGAAATGTTTGGATTAGGAAAGCTTTTAATTTATTTCAGTGTATTAACACCATGAAATCACTGTATTAAAAGCTCAGAAAAGCAGAAAATCTTACCATTGCACTGCACCCTCAGAGGCGCTATGAGCTACATGGTGGATTCATTTTGGCTCCATCACTTGCAAGGCTGCGAAAGGTGCCATCTCTGGTGGGCTGGAGGCCAGTGCCGTTAAAGTGCTTTATTAAACAGCTCTGATAAATGATTTGTTACCTGTATTAAGCTTATCTTTGGAATCCTGGAATGTTCGGTCTTGTAGCTTCCCCTCAATACCCCTCCCCTCAAATTCTTGACTGATGCAAATTAGACTAGTTGATGGTAGTATGAATGGTCAAGACAAGCAGCTGGGATCAGTAGTACGCCAATACTCTTTAACAGTGCAAGGTCCAGCATTTAATACTTTTATTCAGAGGTCACCTCACTTTTCCCTGTAGCATAAACATATGGCACAGCCAGACCTACAAAATACTTTCACCCACCAAATATATTGCAAACAGGAAGATGACAGTTGTTTGGCCCGTTAAGGACTAGATTGGTTGGTGAAAATGGGAGAAATGTAAATCTTAGAAACAATATGACCCAGCAGCCGGTAAAAGAGCACCATTTCTACATGTTTGTATAGAGACTTCACGTTTTCACATGTGACATTATTGTAGATGATTATGGTTGTGGGTTGATGAGCTCAAACACCTAGCACAAATTAAGCCACATGACAATTCGTTTTAACTTATTTAGTAATTGTATAAAGGTATTTCTGACCCTAAGGTTATCCGTGGGGAAGGGAAATTCTCTTTTTTTTTTTTTTTTTTTTTTACATCAATTCACATTATACAGAGATGGAATACACCATGGCTTGAGATACTTGCATTGATGGTATGATATAATACAGAGGATCTTGGTTTTTCCTAATAGGGGATGTCCCTGTCCCTGTGCTTCCTACAGTCATACACGTGTAGACACATTGAAAGAAGAAATGTGTGTATGGCCACTTTTTTTTTTTTTAATGTCTTGGCTGAGCTGGCTGAACCAAGAAAGATAAAGCAACTTGCTGTGCACTGGATTTTTTTTTTTATGGTGTCGAAATTGCTACTTTCCTTTTGCAGGAAATGGAAGAAGTTAATTGTAAACTTGTTAATAATTTCAAATCTCATTTCAGTTCCATGTCCTGTTAATTTCATTTGGCTGGAGTTGTTTTTTAATGGGTTGCTGTGTGATGAGAGAGGAACCACCTGTAATCATCTTCCATTCATTTTGGGGATGTTTCTAATCCTACCAATATTAGGAATACTATTGTTGTAACATATACTTGTATGTACGTTCAGGGCAGCCAGTATTCCTTTTCTATGTCTGGCGTTGGCTGGGTGTGTTCATGGGTCCTTAGCATGCCTGCGGTCTCCCAGATTTGACCTGGGGTTTGCTGATTCACTGATTTTTGGCTATACCATACACAGCAAATTAATCATTGGTGATTTTGTGCGTTTTGGGTAGTATTGTGTACTCATCACGTTTTTAAGTCTTAAAGGGGGAGGTTGAGGCCAAAACGCATTGGCTGATCTGTGTTGTAATTTACAAACCTGTTCTATTAAATGTTTTTGGACTCTCATACTTTCTTATTTGGTGCTCTCATTGGACTTAATATATGCTTATATCCTAGATTGGACTGGTGACCTGTGAATTTTCCATGAAGTGCTCACCCCAATATGCAGTGTTTATACTGAATTATAGAGTAGCGTTTTATTGTAATTCTCCACTCATAGAGGGCTCCTTTGTTCTACAGAGTACAGATGATACAGTTCAGATTGGACATTTTAAAAGATGTAAGGGTCACTGTCAAGGATTTTTTTTTCTCCAGGATTATGTGACATTGGGTTGGGCCTTTGATAGGTTGCCCTGGGTCACTAGTTGTCTTAGTAGAGGGCAGGCATGGAGCAGCATTCTCCTTTCATTGTAATTTTATCTGTCTGTTACTCTTTTTCAATGCCTCTCCTCTTCTTTCCTGACAGGGACCCCGGAGCCAGGTACCCTGCATGTCCTTTTTGGTCCTCTCACGACCCTTCCCTATAATGGGGGTTGAATTCTGGAATGCTACACCCTAAACGGGTTCAAAGTTCCTTTTTATGTTGCATACTGAGGGTACCCTACTTGTACTTGGCATATTGGGGTATCCTCTCTATATATTGTGTATGAGCATTCGCCCTGTCTGTGTATGAAATATTTACGTATCCTGGATATAGGGGTTCACCCACTTCTGCCTTGCATATTAGTAGACACTTGAGCCTTGCTTGTCTTGCATATAACAAAAGTGTTGCTTCCTGTGTGTGTGTGAAATTGTTGTTGGCTCTTCACCTTGTTATGGGATGTGTTGTGCATGCCACGTTCATGAACACTAACAGTGTGTTGTGTGACTGGTCTGCTCAGTGGAAATATACATTTCCTATCTCTTGATTTGCCGACCTATTGTAAATACTAAGATGTCTCTTTCCATTACTAATCTGTCCAATGTCTTCATGTGCTTCTGGTAATCTGCTTCATCGACTGCTTTCACTGCATTGTTTCACTTTAAACATGAATGAACACCATTTCGGTTGTCATGGAGACTGTTCTGCTGGGCACGCTCTTAACCTGACCCGAATATTAAAACTAGATGTTTTCAAGTTTAACTCCGTCCTGAGTGCTACAGAAGTTGTTGCTTGAATGGGGTTTTTGCCTTTCATTGCTGCAGTAAAGCCTATCTGTGATTTTATAAATTGTTGTGTGAGGAGAGGAAATACCCCCTTGCTGTCAGTGTAACAACGTGACGCATTAGAAATGCATCATCCTATACCATTTTGTTAACCAGCAAATTAGAATCGGTTATCTGACTAGTTATGCAACAATTTAAAAAAAAAATGTTTTTCTCAGCGCCTCTCTTCTCCTGCAATTTTTTTACATAATGGCCCGAGACCCTCCTGTTCTAGTCTGTATAAAAACCTATCTGTATTTTTTTTTTTTTTT
>NW_017307038.1:376447-380008 GCF_000935625.1 Nanorana parkeri
TTTAACATTCTCTGCTGCTGGCTGGTTTATGAGACTGAAGTACCATCAGTAATACCTGAAGGGCAAATCTGTTGTACAGGCAATGGCAGACCTCGATCATAGAGATGGGCTGATCCTTATTTGCCCATATCCCACATCTCCGTTTTAGCCATCCTTTCCTGCAGCTAAAGTGTATTTCCACTTTTGCAGTCAAATTTGAAAAATCCCCTCTGTTACAATTCACACAGCATACCTAAAAAAAAAAAAAAAAAAAAAAAAACATTTCTACATATATTTCTTACATTTTCAGATGTTTCTTTGGTGAAGGCCTTTGTGCAGATTGCAAGCTACTCTGAGCAGTTTGAAAGTGAATGTAGAGGGGCACAGGAGCCTCTTAAGCATTGTATGTCTTTTTTAATCCTTTGTTATGAACACGGTCCTATCTAGTTTACAACTGATACTGAAATCTACCAGCACAGTACAGACGGGGCTAATTAGAGTTGCATAACTCCCAAAGCCCCCTCCTTTCCTCAACATTACAAAGGGGGGAAGCCAGGTAGGATTTTTACGCAAGTAGCAATTTTTTTTTGTTAATGGAATGTGAATGGGAACAAGTAACCTGTAAAGTAGAGGTTATCCCAACTTGGCAGCAAAAGTGGAAATATATGCTTTTGGGACATTTTAGAGTTCCCTGCTATCCACTAGAAACACGGTATACTGTGTTAAAGATCAAAGTCTTCTATCACCACAGAACAAGACGGCATATTCCTTGTGGTTGGTAATAAGGCAATTAAAGCTAAATGCAAGGCAATGCAATGCAACTACTGAAGCCATTATGTGTTAAAACAAATGGTGATGAAATTTATTTTTAAATGTGGCGAGTACCTTGACCTGTCCTGATCGCAGCCTTCCATAATGCTCTGTACAGCAGCCTTCAGGCTGGATGATGGGGCAGTACTAGGAGCTAATAAAGTGTCCTACATGAGCTGACAAGGAACACCCTAATGGGGGAGACAGAAGAGTGAGCACAGGCATGAACTGCTGTTGCTCTCATACTGTCCAATCACCGGAGGAGCGGGGTGACCTAGCTTTGTGCTTAGCTGCTGCGTGGAGAAGTTAGGTCACCAGGCTGGCTGTTCTTGTTTGTCAAGGCTGTGTACATTTGAGGACTTGTTAGACATACAAATGCTTTGTCAGGTAGAAAAACCTGAATCCATTCATTTATAGCTGTGTACCTGTTTGACTAAAATTCTGCATTGAGAGGTTCTTTACTGTAAGGGCCATGAAAGTGGAATGCTGTCCTGTTGCTGGTTACAGATACCTTCAGACACAGAAATGTTTCCGTTTATTTACATTCCTAAAAACAGTGAAATCATAGGAACAAAAGTTTTATCACAAGGTGAAATATTAAACATGTTTCTGTGATTGACAGGTCCGTGTGGTACAGGGTAAAGAGCCATCACATCTGTTGAGCCTGTTTGGTGGGAAACCACTCATTGTCTACAAAGGAGGGACGTCAAGAGAAGGGGGACAGACATGTGGTGGAGACAATCGGCTCTTCCAAGTCCGAGCATCCTCTTCTGGATTCACCAGAGCTGTGGAGGTGAGTGGTTGGTAGGTCAGTGATTTTTCGAGGCTGCTGATGTACCTTTCAGCTGTAGTCTGCCTTATTTGACAAGCTGTGTACTGATTTCTGGGAGGTGAAGCAGCTACTCTGTAGTTAAGATGATGGACCTGGAACAGGTGTGTGGGGGTTTGTGTGTTTTTTTAAAATGGTTAAAAAAGTGGAAACAGGACAGTGTGGTGGGACTTTCAGGGTGTATAACCTTTGGACGGAACACTTGGCTTGTGACAGGTTTGCGTTTTACATACAATATTTAAACTCTCTTGTAAACAAACAGGCAATACAAAAATTGCATAAAATAAGCACAAAGCTTCTATAATTATCCTTTAATGTGCTCTGTTTTCCATGTAATACAATTTATAAGTCTTTCAGCTAAAGTACATAATAATCCACCATGAGTGATGCCTCTCCTATCTGTGCGTGACACCACCCTCATAGACCCCACTCACCAGATAAGGTGGACCATTGTATTAAAAAATGGCCAGGAAGCGCTCAACCAGTTGGTAGTTTCCACTCCCAAACAGGTCCGCTTGGAATGCTGCACGATCAGTAGTTACACCCCTCTTTTTTCCCTCTTGTTCACTGGGTTTCACTAAATATTCATAAAAAAAAATCAGAGAGGTCCATAGCGTAATCCAATAAAACACTTCCTTTTTTTTTTTTATATCAAAGATTAAAAATGCTCACAAAGCAAACTTTGCGATCACCACATAAAAATCCTCCTTTTTCAAGACCACTCCCGGCCGATTACTCGATCATCGCAAATGAATACCTCCAGAGCCCGCTTGTAAATCCTCGGTCACACGATGAAAGGTGTTGGAGGGCAGAGACATGCTGACCCCCCCACTAGACACCAGGAAGTGAAGTGGTTCGGCTGTAAGGATTTACAAGTGGGCTCCTGATGTATCCATTTGCGGTGATCGGATAATCGGTAAAGGGGAATCTATCCTTAAGGTGCACACAATACTGGCTCAGTTGTGGCAGGTTCTCTTTAAATAAGGATTTTTTTTGCTTTGCATGAGATTAACCACTTGGTAACCTCGTCATTTTATCCGCACCTCTAGTGATGTCGGTGGACAGGAAAAGGGTCTCTAATGTCATAACAGTACTCGGAATGTAGACTGAACTCCACTTTTCTGTATATAATTAAAATCTAAGCTTTACTGTAGAAATGGAGGGATTACCAGTGCAGCTGATTTGTGACCACGAGGAATCTTTTCAAGGGACAAACCTTCATACAATGACTGTCCCATGTGGGTCATCTTCACATCAACCATATTATTGTTTTATTAATCTTCTGTCTGTGTGTTCCAGGTGGACGTGGCAGCCAGCAACCTTAACTCAAATGATGCTTTTGTCCTGAAGACACCCTCGGCTGCATTCCTATGGGTTGGACAGGGGGCCAGCGACCCTGAGAAGCGTGGGGCCCAGGGACTTCTTAGTGTGCTGGGAGCATCAGGGACACGGGTAGCAGAAGGCAGTGAGCCAGGTAAGGAATTTCTAGAAGATAAGTCATACAAAGCAGGGATCACTGTGGGGAGTTTGTCACAATTGTAATACAAAGTGGACTTTCTGAGGGTTGCTAATGGTCCACAGTGTGTTTGGAGTACATTTTTACAGCTGTCATTGAACACATAAATTGTAAATGTGTATTTTAAATCATTTGGATCAAAATCTATTTTGTCATATTTATCTCAAAAACTGACACAAATCCTCCACAATGCTCCTTATAGCCATATGGCAGCCATGTTGCTTCCTCTGCTGGAGTTATTGCTCCTATAATTTTCTGCCAGTATTTCTCTATTCTCATTGGCTGAAGGGGAATCTGGGTGAAACTGTAATGCTTTTTTTCCCCAGATGATTTCTGGGAGGCACTGGGTGGAAAGGCGCCATACCGTACATCTGCCAGACTACAGGATAGACTCAATGCCCACCCACCTCGTCTGTTTGCCTGCTCC
>NW_017307038.1:380070-413651 GCF_000935625.1 Nanorana parkeri
ACATTCACTTCCCTGACCCTTATGCTTCTTTGCGTTATCTCATTCCGTAGATTGAGGAAGTTCCGGGTGAGCTGACCCAGGATGATCTAGCAACAGATGATGTTATGCTCCTTGACGTCTGGGATCAGGTACTGCAAGATCATTGGAATGCCAGCAGGTCTCTGTACTTGGGTGGGGGAAAGTGGGAGTTTGATCTGCGCCTTCTGTCAAGTGGCTAAATACACTGAAAAATTGTCATGAATTATTTTTTTTGTATAGCTGAATATCTGTATTTTGTAAATATTAAGATCCACTTCCTTGCTGTGCTACATAGCTGCATTGTGTTAGGAGAATGACACCGCCAGTCAAAACCTACAGTTCTGCAGAATCCACATCACTTTCCCTTCCTCTTTAGGTCCAACAGAGGCATGGACATTGGACAACAATTACTTGGCTAATTTATTCATATCTGGTTTTAATATGAATTAGCAGTTCATGGGGTCCAGCAATACCTTGTCAGCCAGCATGTTAAACGTGAATGAAACACATGTCGTATTAAGTGGAATAAATCATAAGGGGCAACATTATGATCCATAAGGGGCACGCTTCCAAGAAAAATAAATTTATAGTGCTTTTGTTGTTAATTGCAATTCTTACTAGATGGGGGCCAAAACATTTCCTGAAATCTTCAACTGTAGTACTAGATAATGAAGTATTGCCTTTATCAGTTGAACAGCCAGGGCCCGCATGCCTGAAATACCTCCTGTACAGTAATTACAGTCAAAGGGGCCCTGTTGCAGATTTGCATTTTCCAGTTCCACCTCCATATTGCTTGCTGTGAGTTAAACGCTCAGAATACACATAAACAAAATATTAATTTTAAACAGAAACTACCCCAGTGTATGGCCTTTTCTGACAGTCTCCTACAATCATTTCCCAGAAACCTGATGGGTGAATAGTGCAAGCTCACTTTCTCTACAGAGACCAATGCTGTCAGTTATTTGGGACAAGAGCTGATTCTAGAAAATTTTATTTTTCAGGTGTTTGTTTGGATTGGTAACGAAGCTCAAGAGGAAGAGAAGAAGGAAGCTCTCGCCTCTGGTAACTTGAAAATTAAATGTGTTTTTCTGTTCTCAAGATTATTAGGTCTTATTTACTAAGGGGATAAAAGGTTCCTATTTGGCAGTGGTCAAGCTTTTCCCATTATGATTGACTTCCATTCCATGTTCACATTTTTCCTGCGTGTTGTGGAGTAGGTAGAATGAGAGCCAGCAGCCTTCATTCTGTAGACAGAAATGCCACATTGATATCTTACACACCATCAGTGGTCTGTACATTGATTTTTTTTCTTCTTTCTTGGAAGAATTCTGACACGTAGGGTTATGCTGCTGCCTCTAAAAAAAGAAAATGGATACTAGGCAAAAAAATGAAGCCTGCCACTTTAACCCCTTCCACCTCACACCTGCCAGTTTCACTTGGTGTCCTCAGGAAAACAAATGTCTTTTCTCTTCTCAGTTTATTTAGTTTTTGTTCATTTGAAGCATCTACTACCAAGAGCTGCTAGTTGATTCATATGGGATATGATTAAATCCTGGAAGTCCCCCTAGCTAGCTGACAAAACTGAATGAGATTCATGCTGGATAACTTAAATCCTGGAAGTTTCTCTGGAAATCTGCGAGTTGTCATGAAGCAGGTCATTTCTGATCTCAGTACTTATACTTTCTCCTGTGGTGTTCCTGTTTTCATCATTTAATGGTCAAACCAGTATAATCTGGGGATTCCCGGAATTGGTACACACTAATGTATGTCTTTCCTCCACTGATGCTATTGCTTTGTCTGCTTTTCAGGATATAATACAAAGGAATTCCAATTAGTCTCATTGCTCCAGTTTGGCCTTTTCAGGGTGTGGTATTCCTGTTTTGGTTCATCTGTTTGGCAGACGATCCTGGCTTCTTCTATATTGGCCTGATCTGTTGTCTAAGGGCCTGCTTCTCCGTCGCTGGCTTTAACGGCCTGGCTGTTAAAACCCAAGTGTTGAAAGACCAGGGAATTTCAGATTTTGTTGTTCAGACTATGCTTAAAATATTACCAGTAGAAGATCTACAAGCCTTATCACCATACATGGAAGGTTTATATTCGTTGCTGTGGGTCTTTAGGGTTTACCACGTGCCTTTTTTTCTTTATTGCAAATTGTTGTCTTTCCTTCACCTTGGAGTAGATCAACGTTTAGCTCTTTGTACTATTAAGGGTCAGATATCGGCCTGGTCTGTCCTTTTTCAGGGTCCGATACCTACCTTGTCTGTCCTTTTTCAAAATCCTCTTGCTTCTAATTCCTTGATTAGTACTTTTTTGTTCTCAGGGAGTTGTATGTGTGGCTCCTCCTGTTAGGTCTTCTCTTCCTCTGTGGCATTTGAACTTGATTTTATATGTTCTACAAAAATCTACTTTTGAACCTATCCGAGGGATTTCTTGATCATTGGTGTCCACAAACATTGCTGAAATGGCTATTACCTTGGCTAGAAGGGTTTCCAAGTTGTCTGCTTTATGGAGAACCAGATTTGGTTCTTCATAAGGACAAGGGTGGGGTTTTTTTTGTTTTACAATTCTGTATTGAATTAATTCCACAGAGAAAACAAAGGCTCTCCAGTGAGATCATGAAAATCATAGCCAAGAAAGTACAAAAACGGTAAGCCAAGACCAAAACAGTCTTGCATGTACCAGCAGGTTCTAGCAACAGGAATCCACACGCTCAAAACATCCTTGTAGATTTCAAGCCGTATGAAGAACTATACGCGATGAAAAGGTGCATCCCAACATGATGAGTAGATATAGGAAGATTTTTTTTTTTCTCCTGCACAAGAACAAAATCAGAGCCAAGAAAACATGAGAAACGGGCAACACCTAAAGAACAAAAAATAGGAGGAAGGCAAGGACAAAAGAATAAGATGCCAAGAGGTTGTACCCCCACAAACACGGTTGCCAGAAGTCTTATTTGCAAATGGATCCAACCAGGAAACGCACACAAATGTGGGAACAGTAGGCAAGTACTATCTGGACAGGATTTAAGTGGAAACGGCCTGTAGGTAAGCATCAGAGTGCTGAAAGTAGAGCCAAGCACCCCAAGTGGAGTTGAACATTAGTATTATGTATAGCCGATGTGAGTTTCTCCATGTGGTAAATGTCATTCATTTTTGAAAACCAGAGGTTCACAGTACGAAGGGTGTTTTGAGACGGGAGGTTTTTTTTGTGTTTTTTTTTTTTTTTTTTTTTTTTTGTCAAGCTGGTTTCAGCCTTTCATTTAAATGAAAACCTTGTTTTACCTTCACTTTCTCTAGCTCCTGTTCATCCTAAAGGAGATTTATCTTGTTTTGGATGTTGTGCCGATGTTAAGAGTTTCTGTCAACCACAGCTCTCTTGGGTGTCTGGATTTTTATTTGTTCTACCTGAAGGTCCTAGAAAAGGTTGTTCAGCTTCTAGATCTGATATTTGACTGGATTCGTCAGGTTGTCTTATGAGTTGCGGTATAATGTTCCTCCTTTTCCAGTTTCTGCTCATTCTACTAGGGCAATTAGTACTTTTTGGGCATTTCTGAATGCAGCTTCTGTTAATCAAATTGCAAGGCTGAACTTGGTCTTCTGTTCACAATTTTGCTAAGTTTTATAAAGTTGATGTTTCTGCCTCTTCTGATGCTAGTTTTGGCAGAAAAGTTATTAAAGTGGCTGTTTTGAGAATTTGAGCTGGTTCTTCTAGTTTTTATGGTGCCCACCCCTCTGTTTTGGACTGCTTTTGCATATTCCTACATGTCAGAGCTACAGTGGGGCAAAAAAGTATTTAGTCAGCCACCAATTGTGCAAGTTCTCCCACTTGAAAAGTTGAGAGGGGCCTGTAATTGGCATCATAGGTAGACCTCAACTATGAGACAAAATTACAAATCAAATCCAGACAAATCACATTGGAATTTATTTGCAAATTATGGTGGAAAATAAGTATTTGGTCAATATCAAAAGGTCATCTCAATACTTTGTTATATATCCTTTGTTGGCAATGACAGAGGTCAAACGTGTCCTGTACGTCTTCACAAGGTTGGCACACACTGTTGCTGGTATCTTGGCCCATTTCTCCATGCAGGTCTCCTCTAGAGCAGTGATGTTTTGGGGCTGTCGCTGGGCAACACGGACTTTCAACTCCCTCCAAAGGTTTTCTATGGGGTTGAGATCTGGAGACTGGCTAGGCCACTCCTGGACCTTGAAATGCTTCTTACGAAGCCACTCTTTCGTTGCCCGGGCGGTGTGTTTTGGGATCATTATCATGTTGAAAGACCCAGCCACGTTTCATCTTTAATGCCCTTGCTGATGTAATGATGTTTGCACTCAAAATCTCACGATACATGCCCCCATTCATTCCGTCCTGTACACGGATCAGTCGTCCTGGTCCCTTTGCAGAGAAACAGCCCCAAAGCATGATGTTGCCACACCCATGCTTCACAGTAGGTATGGTGTTCTTTGGATGCAACTCAGCATTCTCTCTCCTCCAAACAAACAGGTGCCATTGATACAGGTAATGAGTGCAGGACAGAGGAGCCTCTTAAAGAAGAAGGTACAGGCCTGTGAGAGCCAGAACTCTTGCTTGTTTGCAGGTGACCAAATACTTATTTTCCACCATAATTTGCAAATAAATTCGTTCCAAATCGGCCAATGTGATTTGTCTGGATTTGTTTTCTCATTTTGTCCCCCATAGTTGAGGTCTACCTATGATGCCAATTTACAGGCCTCTCATCTTTTTAAGTGGGAGAACCTGCACAATTGGTGGCTGATTAAATACTTTTTTGCCCCACTGTATGTCCCTCCAATGGGTGATACAGAAAATAGGATTTTGTTCTTGCTGTAAAATCTTTTTCCCAGAGTCTATTGAGCTCACTCATTTCCTTTCATACTGCTTGATACAGCTGGCAATTGTGAGGTGGGAGGGGTTATGTCCTTAAAGTGGCAGGCTTCATTTTTTTTCGCATAGTGTTCATTTCTCCTGGAGGCAGCAGCATAATCTATGTCACAGAATTCTTCAGAGCTGTGTCTCTCAATGGAAATCCTATTTTTCTTCATTCTAATACTGCTCATCCAGTAAAAATGTGTTTTCCCAACACTGAAAACAAATCCTTTTTTGCTTGGTCATATACTATATAGACTAATGTTTGTGTACACCTATCACACCTATATGAATTTATTGGACATCCCATTCCAAAGCCATAGGCACTTCACACTAAATTTTGTCAAACCATGTCTTCTTGGCTTTGTGCATAGGGTGAACAGTAAAGCTGCAACAAAAATGGCCTTCCCCCAAACTGTCACCACAAGCTTGGAAGCACACCAAAAAGTATTTGTATGCTTCAGCATTTACAGTATTACTTTAGGTGGAAATGCTAATTTTAGGGGTGTTCAAAAACTTTTTGGACTTGCAGTGTTATCAAGGTCCAGGCTCAATCTCTATCATTAAAGTATTATCCTTCTAATTATAACTTTTTAAGTAGATTGTAATTTTCAACTTTCTTTTTGCAGCATCCAAATACATTGAAACTGACCCAGCCAGTCGTGACAAGAGGACTCCCATTGCTATCATTAAGCAAGGCTTTGAGCCGCCCACGTTCACTGGTTGGTTCCTTGGCTGGGAGAATGATTACTGGGCGGTGGATCCCCTGGAGAAAGCCCTGGCGGAACTGAACATGTGATGTATTTACTAAACGCAGTCCCTGTGCCTTCACTGCCTCTAGAATCTTCCAAAGACGTTTCATAGCTCTGCTCTTTTCCCACTAGCTGTGCAATAACCAAAAACCTTTTGTTATACGTTCCAGTGCAAATTTTGGATATTTAAAAAGTAATAAAAGCTTGAACGAATCCTGAGTGTAGCCCGATTTTTTTTTTTTTTTTTTTTTTTTTTCGCATTAAGGATTTATTTCTGCTTCGTCTATTGCATTGAAGCCACAATGAACCTGGATAATATTACACGTTCTAATTTCCGGTTTTAAATACAATAAACAGAGAAAACGGACAGATTGTTAAATACATAAAACTTTATTTGACAATGCAAGTGTAGAAAGACATTCCATACATCAGATCTGTTCTCAATAATAAAATGTTCTTCCAATCAAGAAAACATATCTGTAAAAGCAGTGTCTTTGGAAACTTATGAACTTTTTAACAAAATATATAAATGTGGTTATATAAAATAGGTTTATAAGAATGCAGTAGAGAAGCAGAATGAAGCATAGAGATAATAGAACTGTGTTTTAACAGCAGCAGTGACCCTTATTACTCCACATTAGGGGAATTTGTAAAGTCAACCTGTCGCAAACCTAATAAAATTTTAAAGTGGGCTTGTGTCCAAAATGATCAGTAAATCTAGGCAGCTGAAGTTCAGAGTTTTTCAGTTTGACTTGCCCATGCTTGTGACAGGTTTGCTTTTACCACTCGAGGACCGGTATGTTAAACCCCCTTCCTGTCTAGGCCATTTCGTGGTGTGTGTGTGGGTTGTTGTTGTTTTTTCTTTTTTTTTTTTTTTTAGACCAAGCTAACCACCGGGATGACCCCTTTTTAATCATCTGCACTGTCCAAGGGGCAATGCAATCACTGTACTGTGCTCAGGCATGCACGAGCACCTTTACAAAAAAAAAAATTAAATATATGTTCCCATCCTGGAAGGGCTGCAGTCCCTCTGGTTTTTGAAATGGTCGGATGGCAAGTGGTTAATAATACAATTACATTTTCTCTTGGATTGGGTCTTGTAAAGAATTTTGATTGCTGTTCTAATGTCATATTTAGCTGTTCTAATGTCATATTTAGCAAGTAACACAAGGAAGTGGTTAGCGTTCTGACAGCTGATGTTGCACTTTAGTTGTCCAGGATGCTCTGCGGGTCTAAAAGCCACAAACACCAACAACACCCGCTGCTGCATAAGAGATAATTTTGCAAGCACATTACAGCACTATAGTGTCAGTGGTTCTGGAGGCAATCAGGATTGTGTGCTTATGTGAGAATTTGCCCTTTATGGCTACCGTTCTGCCACCAACCCTTAAGCCATTCAACATTTTTGACTGTATAACTTGGTGTTTTGAACTGGGAGGGGCTGCCTGCAGCACACTTCAGAAAGTTTATTGGACAGGAGTTGTTTTCAGGAAAAGGATTCCTTCTGGGACCTGAACTTTTTAAAAACTAAAAATGATCATTTGTAGGCTGCCCCATACACTTAAGAGGGAGGGGGGATGTTTAAGCATGACCCAACTGCTCAAAAACAAATTACAAATACTGGTTTATCCATGGGGGAACAATGAAGACTGAACTAGGTATTGTAACTTCTCTAATCAGTCCTGTATGATAGGACTGATCAAAGTACCCCAGATATTCAAGCAGAAGGCCCTCCTCCCAGGTCTGAGTACTTTTTAGGTACAGATCTGGAATTTCTATAACCCAGTTTGCATCGTGTGAACTGGCCCCTTTTACCAGCTAAATGACCTTCCCTTTGTATTTTAATCCACTCCCAGCTTTGATTTTGTTTTTGGTGGTAGGAATTACTTTGTCACATACAGAAAAGCTTAAAAAAACAATGCAATGAAAATGTGGCCTGTGGATCTTCTTTCTACCTATTTTTGCCAATCTTTTCAAAGTCTTGTTTTACTGATTTGATTTCCTGAACCGGGCAGTGTGCAGACTAAAGAAAGCCCTGGCAATCCATCGTTCTCTTTCACTGTTCTCTGAGCTGTGAACTGACAGGGGATGATGGCTGGTTGCTTTGGGTTAATGCACAACACTTTTACATTGCCTTAATAGAGCTATGCACTGGGGTTGTCATAACTAAGAACAGCTTAAAACATTCATTGGTCTAAAAGATAAATTGTTATAAATGTGATATGTAAAAGATATTTACAAAGCACAGCCTCTAAGGCTTCAATACAGCATCCTGGGGTCTGTAGTCTACCAACTGCACTGTATTGGGCTGTGAAAAAGCATTTAGGCTTAGTAGACATTTTGTCGGACTTCACAGGGCAAAAGCTAAATTAAAAAAATAAAAACAATACAAGGCTTTTATAGGCATTGTGAGATTATAGGCAACACACTAATGCATTGATAGGTTTTTTTTTTTCTAAACTCTGGGGATTTAGCTACTTCCTTCCACTCATCATCCCCTGCAGCATGTCGATGGGCAGTGGGAAGATGATGGTGGAATTCTTTTCCGCAGCGATGGTGGTCAGTGTCTGGAGATATCTGAGCTGCAAGGCGGCTGGAGACTCTGAGATGACTATGGAAGCTTCTTTAAGCGCTCGGGAAGCGTTCATCTCGCCCTCTGCCGCGATCACCTGAGGTGAGAGAAATATCCAATAACAATTTAATCTGGATTAGTAATTGGATAAACACAAATTATCCATGTGCAAAAACATTATATCCATGACAAATGATGGCCTGATAGTGGTAATGGAAGTTTTCCCAATGTACATAATTTGCAAGTTTTCCCAATGTACATAATTTGCCTCTAATAAATTACTTTATAGGGCAAAGTGAGCTGTAATAGCCTAAAATGGGGTTTTGGGAATTTTGGGCGAAGAGTTTGGGGTTAGAGGCACAAGAGCCAGTTTTCAAACAGTTAAGTCTGTAGAGGGTAAACTCATCCAGGATTCAACCAACTGGCATACATGTCCTCATTTATTTGTACCGGTGGCTTGAAGCACGCTATAAAAAATTGTCCGTTATTTGGTGCACACTAAAAAAAATTTAGTTGGCAGCGAGCACTAGATTCTGCAGTTGGCAGAAGAATGTGAACAATTGGGAGCAAAAGCCAGACTGACTATTGCACCCGCCCCACTGAGCAGAAGGGTGGACCCGAGAGAGCTCTCTCTCCTTCATGGGGAGGGTTTCAATACCCAGCCTGCTACTGCAATTTAAAATGGCCAATAGCAGTCTGGCTACATAAGCTAGCCGACAGGTGAATAGGAGCCATGAGGGAAGAAACGGTTAGCCGGCACCTACCGATCCTCATAGGTGCCAGATAACTGGGAGTTTACTGCAGTCCAAATGTATTTTATGGGGTGGGTGGGTTGGCTAGACGGCACAGGCTTTTTTTTTCTTTCTTGCCTTGAGCGCAAGGAGCTGGCTAAGGCTATGCTCCCACGGTACTCGTACGGCTGCCGGCTGAATGTGTCAGACGCTGCAGATGGAAAGGGGCATGACACCTCTCCCCATGTGCAACGTTGGCCACGGGAGGACAAGACACCGGGGCCTCTAGGACGCACTGGAATGAAAGCCGGCTGACCTTCCTGCGTTCAGGGGCGGGAGGGGGTGTGGGGTTGTATTGAAGTCAATGGCACTGCAGCCATGCCCTCCGCCCACAGCGCAATCGCCCGCACCTGGAACGCAGGCACATTAGTGCCTGCATTCCGGTCCAGTGCAATCTGCAAAAATAGTGCTTGCAGCATTTTTGCGGATTGCACTGGACTGGAACGCAGGCACTAATGTGCCTGGGTGCAGGCGATCGCACAGTGGGTGGGGGGCATGGCTGCGGTGCCATTGACTTCAATGTGCCACCACACCCCCTCCCGCCCCTGAATGCAGGTGTTTTTGTTCCTTGGTAGATCTCATTGAGCTCGTCATTTGAAAAGTAGATCTCCAGACGAAAAATTGTTGGCGCCCCTGTCCTAGAGTGTAGAATTGCCCCCTAGAAGGCGATACCAAATTTTCTGCAGCATAACCACAGAAAAAACCCACAGCTCTGCTGCCTTCCAACTTACCTTAGCTCTTGCCTCCCTGGTAGCCTCAGCCTCTGCTGCCATCGCCCGCTGAAGTTGAACTGGCAATTTGACATCCTTGATCTCCACACGCTCCACTTTGATACCCCAATCATCAGTGGCAACATCCAGTGTGGACTGCAAACAGAAAAAGTTCCACATGTAAAAGGAGTAATAAAATCTTCAGATGTGACAGGAATGCCTATTGTAGCATTAAAAAAAAATTAAAAGGAGAAGTGAACGTTTAAAACCCCCTTAGGATTCTCCAAGCAAATCAAACAAGTTTGCAACTATAATCTCTCTCTCGGCACTGTGATTGTCCAGCTCAAGTTTTTGTTTTTTTCCCCTTTGTCTGCTACCGAAGTTGTCCACAGACACTGGCAGCAGGCACTGGGCTTTGTTTATGTAGTTATGACAAAGACAGTATTCCTGTATCCCTTTTGTCAGAGGTTTACTTCTGACTGGCTACCAGGGATCTTCTAGGAGAAGCATGGCTATAATGATACTGGGGATACCTTCTCTATGCTGTTGGAACTTTTTCGTCTTAGTTTATTTGATCTGTGTACAGGTTTTCTGCCACTTCCATGGAGATATGTTCTTATGGGATAGAACCAACTACCATTGAGAAACATCACTGCCATCAGAATGTCTGTATGGTAATTTCATTTTCCATATGAAGAGGAAAAGAGATGACAATATGTACCCGCTATATAGCATGTGAGAGTGTCAATTGTTTTTTGCAAAATGACAAAATAGTGTAAAGTCAGCTTAACGCTACCCTGCCTTCCTGGCTGACGCTTTGTGACAAATCTGTCAATGTAGGCAAAGAGTGCAAAATAAAATCGGCTATTAGTTTCACTTCTGACCCTCCTGCATTATTCCTAGAAAATGAAATTGCATGAGGCTGAAAAACTCTAGTTAATAAGACATTTTCAGAGTGTTGTGGCTCCGTGGCAGAATACAGGGATTTAAAGGCACTGTACAGAATGGAATTCAGAGTATACAGATACAAAGGTTAGAAATGAACAAGGGAATTTCTTTCCATTTATGTAGCTTGGTGGGCAGCACAACCTCTGTGTCTCTTCATTCTGTAGCACAGAACACCTTTCTCCTCTCCCACACACAGTTTTGAGGGGAATCTGTTAGTGAACTGGGTTCTACATAATTTCACCGAGTAATCCAGTACGGACTGAGGATTGCTAAATTCTATGCTCTAGAAGGGGCCTAGATATAGGACATGTCTGTGTTGGTGTGCCAATAACACTACAATACTCGATTGAAGAAATAAAGCTGAATGGAGATGGAATGAGTGTAAAGCATTCATGTGCATCTTCCCAGCAAATGTGATTTTGCAGATAGGGGCTAGTAAACTGTATACAGTATGTGTTACTTCTCTAGGCATATGCAGGTTAGTGAGGTATCCTGTTCCAATGAACTGCATTCAAACATTGCCACATCTTTAAAATAACTATAGAACAATCTCCTTCATAATAAAACACACAATGAAGCAAGCCATACTTCAAGAGCCAGCACAAATATGAAATGGTGCAAATTATATCATCACACATTACTTAACCTGGGGGGGTGGGCGGGTATTTATGACATATCACATGACTCACAATAACATGTGTTTTTTTTTTAATGCAAACCAAAAGGGATTGCAACACTCAGTGAATCGTTAGATTCTGTTAAAAAAAGTTCAAAAAACGGGCTGATCTGCATATTGCTCCCAGCGGCTATTGTGAAATCCCTTTGCACAATATACAGTCAGTTCCAGTGCCCCACCTGCATGTTATGTGCGATCTCCTCCCTGTCCGATAAGATCTGCGACAGGTTCTTTGTGCCCAGGACATTGCGCAGAGTGGTCTGCGCTAGGAGTCGGGTGGCCGAATCTGCATTTGTGATGTTTGCTACAGCCAAGGTGGCGTTCTGTACTCGGTAATAGACGACGCCATCCACACTGACAGTCACCGAGTCTTTAGTCAAAATCTGAAAATAAATGTCAGGACAATTAATCTTAGAGCACCATATCTGCTTCCAAGGTCATAACAAGCATTATTCATTCTGGAGAATAAATGGCGATTATTTTACCGCAGGAAATAAACAAACAATTGTAATACCCTCTATCACTGCAGTTAGCGAATAACCCACAATATTTGCAGAATCAAAGACTCTGATCAAAGACAGAATCAAAGGCAATGTCGGCACTGGAATGATTCCAATCACCCTAAAGGTGGCCATACACTCTACAACCATCGCAAGACTTTTAGTCTTGCGATGGTTGTACAGGGATTAAAAAAAAACGTACGATCTACCTATCTTGGACAGGCAGATCGCACTCTCGATCATCGCAAGCCCGCCCCCCTGAGGGGCGGGCTTCTGATGACCGCAATGCTGAACGGGCAGTGTGCGCGTGTGCACACCGGCCCGTTCGGCATTTGTCTTCCGAGCACCGTTCTAACCAGCCGAGAATCTTACGATTCCCGGCTGGTTTTCGAACATGCTGGTTCGACAGAAGATGTGCGACCGTACAGTAGAAACGGTCGCACGTCTCCGTTCACACTGCTCGATTATCGTACGAAAAACTGATCGCATACGATTATCGTACGATAATCGTGCAGTGTATGGGCACCTTAATGGGCAATTTCACCTAATGCATACTTAAAAACACTTTTATCTGACATCAAATGAATTGGAAAGCAGGAAATATTTTATAGTGGAGCAATATTCATTAGACTGCAGCCACCCAGTTCACGCCGGGCTGGTGACATGGCTGAGCTGTGTCTCCAGTCTCACACGTTTACATTTTACTAAAGCTGTGATTTCCATCTGGCGCCAGACTCAAATATCTGCACATGCAGCTGTCCTGATGTGCAGGACACAGGTTACCTGCAACAGAAATCTGGGGGGGGGGGAGAGGGGGTACATGCCTTACAGCAAAGCTAGAGGAAATTTGCACAATAACACAAACCCCAAGATTGTTAAGCAGCTTGAATCTGATTGGTGGTCTTGGCACAATTATGTAATCTGTGGGGCTTTGGAGTTTGCAGTAAAACCCTGTAGACTAGCCAGTCTGGGGAACCTTAAAACAAACCTGGGACTCCATTATACACATCTGCAAACAAGTTATCCATAAATTTCTGTGCTTACAGGTATAGGAGATTGGTTGGGCTTAGCAGTTATGTTGTAGATATAGTGGGCAGAGAAGAGCCGACATGTGTCGGCTACAATTAAAATAAATTCTAATAACAAAAACTGTAAAAAAAATAAAAACACCTTCTGGCCATTAATTTAAAGCTTTACATGTCCTTTTCTAGAAGTAATGATTACTTTTCCTAAATGGAGACAGTGAATTTAAAAATGATTTCCTTTAATGTACTGGGAAAGATTAGTGATACAAAAAAAAGTCTATGAAGTCATTTTACATCCAGAGAGGTTTGAAATACATATATAGAATATACACTATATTGCCAAAAGTATTGGTACACCCCTCCAAATCATTGGATTCAGGTGTTCCGTGAAATTTCCTTGCTACTAAATATTCCACGGTCAACTGTTAGTGGTATTATAGCAAAGTGGAAGCAACTGGGAACAACAGGAACTCAGCCACGAAGTGGTAGGCCACGTAAAATGACAGAGTGGGGGTCAGCGCATGCTGAAGCGCACAGAAGTCGCCAACTGTCTGCAGAGTCAATAGCTACAGACCTTCAAACTTCATGTGGCCTTCAGATTGGCACAACAACAGTGCGCAGAGAGTTTGATGGAATGGGTTTCCATGGCCGAGCAGCTGCATCTAAACCTTACATCACCAAGTACAATGCGCAGCGTCAGATGCAGTGGTGTAAAGCACGCCGCCACTGGACTCTAGAGAAGTGGAGATGTGTTTTCTGGAGTGACGAATCACGCTTCTCTGTCTGGCAATCCGATGGAGGTGTCTGGATTTGGTGGGTGCCAGGAGACCGGTACTTGCCTGACTGCATTGTGCCAAGTGTAAAGTTTGGTAGAGGGGAATTATGGTGCGAGGTTGTTTTTCAGGGGTTGGGCTTGGCCCCTTAGTTCCAGTGAAGGGAACTCTTAAAGTGACATTAAAGGCAAATTTTTTCCCCCCTCACCCCAACGTTAATTAAAGCACTTACCTTAAATGATGTCTTTTAATCCGATCGTCTTCTTTCATGTAGTTTTCAGCCTTCTCTCCAGCGCTGCGGCGAATCTCTGATCCAGCGCCGACTCCTCTGAGCTTGCTGGCACGTACTCTCCCACAGTGTCTGCATGCGGGTGCACGTGTCCATAGACTTACCTTACGTCTTTCCTCGCGTCCCAGACGAAAATGTGAACTGCGCATGCGCCCGCCCCAAGATGCTTTACGGCCGCCCGTGCAGTTTCAAATTTTCGGACGGCAGTGCGCAGGGAACACACAGGTAAGTTTAAACTGCTGTTAAAGCGTTTTTTGTTTTTTTTACTTTTTGCATATCTACTGCTTGCTAGCAGTAGATATATGCAAAAAAAGCTGAGGGTTTAGAAAACCTTTAAAGGCATCAGCATACCAAGATATTTTGGACAATTTCATGTTCCCAACAGTTTGTGGATGGCCCCTTCCTGTTCCAACATGACTGCGCACCAGTGCACAAAGCAAGGTCCATAAAGACATGAATGAGCGAGTTTGGGGTGGAGGAACTTGACTGGCCTGCACAGAGTCCTGACCTCAACCCGATAGAACACCTTTGGGATGAATTAAGAGCGCAGACTGCGAGCCAGGCCTTCTCATCCAACATCAGTACCTGACCTCACAAATGTGCTTCTGGAAGAATGGTCAAACATTCCCATAGACACACTCCTAAACCTTGTGGATGTCTTCCCAGAAGAGTTGAAGCTGTTATAGCTGCAAAGGGCGGGCCAACTTAATATTGAACCCTACGGACTAAGACTGGGATGCCATTAAAGTTCATGTGCGTCTAAAGGCAGATGTCCCAATACTTTTGGCAATATACTGTAGAACAGAGTATCATTTCAATATCATAATTTGCATACGGATTTATATTTGGATTTCACACAGTCATCCACAATAAGGTAAAGGGAGGGGACATCAGAAAATGGGGCTCAGGACACAGCGTATGGCTGACAGAAAAATGTTCCCAGCACTCAGTATAAAGTACTGTAAATACCATGCAGAAGAGATGACATGGTAACGTTAATGCTTCATAGGAGTGAAACGTTTTAAGATAATGAAGCAAGGAACAGTTTGATGACTTATGCCTAAGCCCACACTACCTCCCCCAGAGATGTAACATGTCAGTGACTGAAGCACTTTACCTCTTGTGGGGGGATGTCGAAGGAGATGGTCCTCATATCCACCTTAATGAAGCTATCGGTGCAAGGAAGCACAAAGAAGAGACCTGAAAATTAGAAATATTTCAGAGCCCGCTATGGAAGGCAGAGAGGACAATAATCTAATTCAAGAACAAAATGAAGCAGAAACTCTGCAGTCACAGACAAGAGATCAGACAGCTGAGGTTAAGGACATGCTGAAAATATGATAAGATGAAGTAAAGGCAACACACCCCAAGATTTCCAGTGACCTTCCCATCTCCATTCCAGAATTCAAATTCCAGGAGCAAACCCAACACAAACATCTGATCTTACCTGCAGAATTCTCTTTTCTGTTTATTTCTTAGTGACAATAAAAGATGGATTGCTTTTAGCACATTCTGCAGTTGTTGTTTTTTTTATTAAGTGAGTAAGCTCTAGAACCTCTGTCAGTTTTTATTGCTAGCTGTGCCCTTGTTTGAGAGATATCTCCTCATTTCCTACTTCCTGGAAATGAGGGAAAATATTTTCACTTTCTGGCTATATCTGAAGGTGTCAGAACAGGAAGTGAGAGGAAATTCCTCCTATGGATATAATACCCAGGCAGCAATAAGAACACTTTTTTTTCATTCTTTATTTTTGAGCCAACATTGACACAGTTATCATAAATCTCAGGGGACTTTATAGGGACACTGTGACAGTGCAACCTCAATAAGCTGTTGTTTTGAATGTAGGATAACTGCACTGTCCATGCAGAAGATTAGCATGCACCACCAGCTGTCCACTTTGGTAACTGACCCACCAAATGGAATGTAATAAAGACCATGCCTCCTGTGCCAGGAGCTCAGACAAGACTCTCACTTTCATAGAAAGCACAGACATTTCCATCACAATATTATTAAATCATGTCCTCACCTGGACCCTTTGCGCCGCCAGGAAAAATACGGCCCAGACGGAAAATGATCGCCCTCTCATACTCTTTCACAATCTGAAAGCAGAAGAAGCTTTGTTAAATAGATCTTACACATTCAGATTTTGTTCTCATTGCAGCATGTGAAGCATGAGCTTTGGTGTCATTAATTCTGACATTTTAGATCATGTTTTATTATATCTTTAAAAGAAAACTTTGGGGTCAGGGCTTTTCCCTATAGTTCTCTTAAGGGTCACAGGAGGACATATACTAGCATCCTCCCGTGCCCCAAAGCTCAGTATATCGCAAGCTACAGTTTGCGGTATACTGAGACCGCCAAAGCCGGGATGGATCCTGACATTACTGTCGAGATCCACCCAGCTGCGTGACTGACAGCTGGCTCTGCCCATCTAGAGACAGAGACAGCTGTGCCCGCCCTCTCCCCCGTCCGTTCATCCAGTCAACGCTGGAAGATCGGAGCGGGGTGGGGGGAATCCCTGCAGGGAGCCGTGAGTGACAGTCACGGCTCTCTGAAGGGAGATGATCAAAAAGTCAGCGAGCGACGGTATTTGTTCGCTCACTTCCCGATCTATGGAGCCGACGTGACAGTTTCATTGTCACACGTCGGATGGAACTAGGAGGCTGAGTGATTTTCACCCCCCTCATAGTTCTCCTTTAAAATGGTGGCTAGACACAATTTGCACGTTGGTTTCCTGCAACATTCAAGAAGAAAGCGGAAACATTTCTGGAACTGACAAGTTGAGTGGAGATGTTTGTCTGCACACTGCTAACTTCATTCTCAGTAATCCGTTTAAAGAGGAATATCACCCTTATCTTAAAGCTTACAACAAAGGCACCTTTAGAAATGTTAATTAATGACAATCTTCAGATACTTCTAGATAATTGCAGGCTATTCTTTGCATACCCTACTTTTCTTTTCCTCCCCATTCTTCTCATGGTGGCCATTTTCACTAAGGGAAGATGAAGCCACCTTCCTTTACTTCCTGGAACTCTGGCACATGTGACAGTGAGCATCACCCCAGAGGAAAAAATATTTCCCCCGTGAGATTTTGTGAGGTTTTGCAGTTTAAAGATGAGATTTCCCAGCAATGAACTGTATTGTAGCCCCCCCAAGATGCATCTATTAGGCCAGGATTACAACACTGATGACTAAGAGGACCAGGAAGTGGAAAACGAGTAAGTGTAAGTAAAACACAACAGGATTTTTTGTTTTACTAATACATGTACACTAATACAAGATGATTTCATATCAGCATGTAAAGCTGCATGCTGTTGTGATTTTTCATGAAATGGGGAAAAGGTCTACAGACAGTGAACGCTCTTCATTGTTTCCTTTTAGGATATCTGTAGCATAATTAAGTATTTGTGTTTTGTCTCCCCATTGATCTTCTAAAACTTTGTTCCAATCATCAATGCTTGTTACTAAGTAGAAACCTGTTTATTTGGTTGTGTAGAGTGTAGGTGAATAGGAAGGAGGAAGGATGTCCCTCGTGTGTTTCCACAATGGCCTACCTTTATACACATCCATATGGAGATGGGAAATGTGAGAAGGGTAAAGAAAAATGATACAATGACCAGAAGCCATCCGCAGCATCCTAGACCAGCATCAGAGTCGTCTCCTGCAGGGGAAACAAAGGATATTAGGACCAGCTCACCCAGAAACGTTATAATTGTGGTTTCAGAACATTTGCCATCCCTGGTATCCCTATTACAGGGAACAGATCTCATAGCTCTCTGTACATCTAAAGGAGTGCTGAGAATGCTGCATTTCAGAAATCATTGGGAAGCTGGAGCAGTCAATGATTTATAATTTATATAATACCCAAAACAGCTGCTCAGAAATTCAGACTTCACCCTGTTACAGGCATGATAACATCATAAAAGCTGCCTATAAACTGTACTGTTCTCAACGACACAGTTTCACAAAATGGAAAAAAAAAACAGTAACAGTTTTATACAGAATTTTATAAAGTGCTCCTACACAAGTTCCTCTCATAATGCGCATGGCATGACAACTACAGTGCATGCTGGGTACGCAGCTGTCTGCCTGGTAAATCATGTTGTCTCCTATACTGATTAACCTGTCTGACCAGTTTTTAAATACAATTCCTGATTAAATATATTATTCATCTAATAGCTGCAATGGAAGTTCATCACCTGAAGCTGCAAAGATGAGCAAAGGTGGAATCTAGCGCTAAAGGATCTTCTTTTCATTGGAAGCATGCTGGCAGGGCTTCCTTTGACTTATAGTGCCCCAGTGCTGAAGTTAAATGCCTCCTACAGCCAGTCTGCACTCTATTGGGCCCAGACCCAACAATAGGATAAGATTTCCTGCTATAACTGATTCTGATCTGAAGATTGTATTGTGTGTGGTTGTATTCATGTAGAGAAAACTGACAGAAAATGATAGGTAATCCAAATTTTGTTGTCACAAGAGCAGGAAGTGAGGGAAAATTTTCCAATAGGGACTAGTTCGGTGACATTTGCTTAAGCAAGGAATTACCTTCACTTTGTATAGATTTCCCCACAATTCTTGTTGTGTTTCAGAGACCAGAAGTGAGGGGGAGCGCTCCTCAATGGGACTAAAACAGCAAAAAAAAAAAAATCTAAGAGGGTTCCTAACAATTCCCCACTTTATTCAAAAAGGTTTTGGCTTTAGATCTACTTTTGTAACTAATGTGGTACTGTATCCGGGGATGGTGTATGGGAGTCTGAGAAATCCCATACATGAGCCACAGTGAGGTGACAGCTCCTTGTATGTTGTATCCAGGCACATGAGGCTTGTATACATTGTGTAACCAGGAGGTCCCATGACAAACACTTGTTGGCTTGCACTCTGTATATTCTGCATTCTGCTAACACGGACACCAATTCATCAACAAACAACACACATCACAATGAATAAGGCTTTCATCTATAGTGAATCTGCAACAGCCATCTCACACCTTCTGAAATTAGTAGTTCAAGCTGTGAAATAGCAACCAGTTACCCATAACCTGTCCTCACTGTGAAATCGCAAAATACACAGGAGGGGGACTTCATCAAAACTGGAGCAGCCAAAATCTGAAGCAGTTGCCCATAGTAACCAATCAGCTTCCATTTTTAAACAAAACAAACTAAAGACAGAAGCTGATTGGTTACTATGGGCATCTGCTTCAGATTTTTGGCTGCTCTAGATTTGATTAAATCCCACCATGGAATTAGTTTTTCATAGATTATTCATACCATGTCCTGCTCCCATGTGCCTGTACATCTGTCTGTCTGTTTATCCACGGTACTCAATGTCCCAGTTTTGGTTTACCTAAATTATGCCACTAAGCTTTATTCTCCACTTAAAGTGGGCAGATTACAACAACTCCATTTTAATGTTTAAGGGAAAATACAACATGCCATTAGTAAGTGCACATTTAGAGTTATTATAGCTGTGTTTATCTTACATTTTTTTAGTGACTTTTTTACATTTCACATACACTGTGTTCCATATTTTTCTTCTATATTAAATATAGTAGTTTGTAAATTAGCCACTAGAGGGAGCTTAGACTGAATGACAGCACACAGGCTGCCTGTTCTACAACTGGTAAGATATATTTATGTATTAATGTATTTGTTTGTTTTTGGACACACTATACATAGGTTATAATACATCGATACTAATATGATTATTTACATTTAAAGTGCAACAATATTAGAAAATGTTGCAGATACCCCTCCTATATATAACTACATATCACTGCATAACAACTTTCATATACCTAATTTATTCTTTGAAATTGTGCCAGTCAGCAGGCCTTCCTCCAGGAGATTAGGAAATTAGAACAAAGTCATGTAATCCAAGTTGGACATCCTGCTTCTGGAAAAGTAATGCAGGGCACTCTCTTGGATCCAGCTACCAATGAGTGAAGATCTCAGGAACCCTCGTGGGGACATCTCAGGGGCAAAGAGGAGGAGTTCTTCACTAGTAGGAGCAGGTAAGTAAAAAAAAAAAACAACATGGTGGTACTTTTCCCTGACCACAAAATGACTTTAAACAGGCTTCGTTCACATGTATTTTTTTTTTAAAAAGGGAACTACTATTTCCTCAAAATAGATGCATCTGTCTCAAAGTGTCCTAACAGACCTGCACCTTTAAATCACTTGTCTAGAAACACACATAAAAAGCCAAGGAGGGTGTAAGGAGTCATTAAAAACGACTCCACATTCCCATTAGAGACTCTATTGCCCAGTCACATGATGAGAGGTTGCTAGCCATCATTGTCTCTAAATGTTAGCAAACATGGAAGTCTGGTTGTGTGTACGGAGCTCCCAGACTCAGCAATGAGTACAATGTTTTGCAGTGTAATATTTGCAGGTGTCTTGTCATGTCCCATAAGTCACATTGTTGTGACACCTTCACAGTCAGCTGTGAGCAGTTTTTTGCACAATGCAGTTCTGCAACTCCTTATCACCTGAGCAGGGAAAGCATTCATTGTCACGCAATGGCAGAGGACTCTCCATCACGTGAAATCTTTCCATAATGACTCAGAAAGCCGCTAAAAAAGGACTTTGCAATCTGCTACACTCCCATACTACATTCTACATCAGTGCCATGAGTGATAGCCCCCTTCCCCTCTCCTGCACTCCTTGCCTCACACTAATTTGTGTGTTCCAACAGACAGACATCTCCGGAGAATGCTGGTCAGAGGGAACCCTGCCTGTCCGGCACCTGCCACTTTTACTCATATATCTCACTCAAATAGCTATGTTGCGGCAGACATTTCCTGCCATCTTCTCACTCAGATCCACCAGCTTACACCATTCTCAACAAGTCAGGGAAGCTCTGCACCATGATTTGCACCTCTGGCTGTGGAAATGTTTGTTGTCACGGTCTATGGTAGCACTAAGGGCAGTTTCACCCCATTTTCCGGACCAGATCTAGAACACAGTGCATTGCGTTTTGCCGCGTTTCGGATAAGTTTAAAATTGGCTTTTTTGATGCGTTTCCATGCGTTCCAGACCAGACAAAAATGAGACATGCAGTATTTTTCTGGTCTGGAACGGACTGCGTTAGTGTGAACAGAGGCCAGAAATAGCATAGGGATATATTATGATGCATTTTGGGTCCGGAAACAATCTGGTCTGGTCTGGATGTGGTGTGAATGGGCCCTAAGTTTTTCCCCTAGTGTCATATCAGTCAGTAAGGGCTCAGGCATATGGGCATATCAAAATACACTCCTGCTGGAAGCTGCGTTTTGGTGCGTATTACTCAAGTTTATGTGTGTATGGTGTTTAGACGCATATGCATGTAAAAACTCATTCTTTTTGGCCTAAATATTAATTACTGTCCAGTTCTCTGCATGAGAACTGGACAGTAACGGGCTTAGTGTGCCTGTCACTCCAGCGCTGCTTCCAATACAAGGTCTAGTCCAGAATTAATTTAAGCACATATTTATATGCATAAGTGCATAAATTATGCCAGTAAGCTCCTCTATGAACACAAGTTTTGGGGCTTTTTTATGCCCCTGAACACTGCTCTAAACAGAGAGATCTAAAAGTCACAATGGGCAAGGACACACTGGTTGAAATTGAAATGCATTCAATTAATAAAATGCCTCTAAAAACAGCTTCTGCCCATGTGCAGGAGGCCCAAGGCCCCACTAACACTTGCAAAAAGGGCCTAAATCAAGGGTGGTGCTGGACCATTTACATTCCTCCACCACCACACACACACAAAAAACTGCACTGTAGAAGTAGCTGCAGCCATTAGATAGGAATCTCTGTATCTGGCAATGGAAGCAGCCACAAATCTCTCCCAAAAAACATGCCCAACTGCTATATGAGGTCTATGTCCATCCTAGGAGTTCAGCTCCCAGATCGTCGGCCCACTCCTCACATGACATGTTACTGGCCGACTGCATTCATTTTCTTAGAAATTTGAAATGAAAGCTCAGCAAAATAATTTGCATTTTTATACATTTGGCTCAATTTTACAGTTAAGCCTCACCCAATCACATTACTGGTATTCTGCAGATAGGGCATTACTCAACATGTAAAGTTTGCCATATGACTGGTTATTGTCTAAATATATTGAAATCCCAAGTTAAATACAAGATTCAGCATGCTCTGGTGACTGTTTGCTCCATGATATAGAGGTCTTCCTAAACAGATCCACAAAGTTTATTAAATTGTGTTTCTTTATATAGCTGCAGCTTCTGTCAGAGGTTCCCCAGACACAGTCCATCAGCAGCAATACAAAGAGCTGTCAATCACCAGCTACATTATATTAAATTACAACAGCAGCAAACACTGCACCGGAGACATTGCAGACTCGGTGAGGGGAGGGATAAAAATATATTAAAGGAGAACTATGAGGTTAGTGATTTACACTCATCCCCATAGTTAGAGCCGACGTGTGACAATGAAACTGTCACACGTTGGCTCTATTGATTGTAAAGTGGGCGAACACATACCGTCTCTTCTTCATTTGCCGATCATCTTCCTGCAGAGAGCAGTGACTGACAGTTACCGCTCCCAGCAGGGATTCCCCCCCTCCCCTCTCTGATCCTCCAGCGCTGACTGGAGGAACGGACGGGGGAGAGGGCGGGCACAGCTTGCTCTGCCTCTAGATAGACAGAGCCCGCTATCAATCAGCCAGCTGGGTGGATCTCAACGGTATTGTTGGGATCTGTTCCGGCTGCGGCGCTTTCAGTATATAGCGGGAAATAGCCCGCTACATACTGTGCTTTGGGTCACAGGAGGAGGTTAGTAGATGTCCTCCCGTGACCCTAAGAGAACTATGGGATAAAAAGGTTACCATTTAATACTGACAGAGGTGCTTACAATGGTCATCTTTATTCATTTATGTAAAACCTTTATCTCAAAAGAAAACAACTGTTGCTGTAACTGTTTGAAAAAGTGTTAGCTGAAGTTCAGATTTATTCTGTTAGCCAAGTCCATCTAAATCCCCTAGTGTATATAATGCTACCCTCTACACAGGGTGACAATGCTGCTGTCCACTGGTGGCTCTATTGGAGCGACCCTAGCACAGGAAGTGTGTCACTGGCTGGATCACCAGGGGAAAATAAAGGCAAAAAGCATAAAAAAAAAAAAAAAAATGCAGACACCACATCAAAAGATTAACAAAAACTGCAATATAATAGCTTTTTGTGTTTACAGTAACTTTAAAAGTATTCCTACATCACAGATTTTTAATTACAGCTAATGTCTTATATTGATTGCAACATGGAGTGGAGAGAGAGACATTCCAGTATAGGATTTCCTGTTTACAAATGATTATTTAATCCTCAATTGTAATACTCATTGCAAAATAGCTGCATGTTACACAAATCCCGAGACCCGGGCAGAGGGCAACATGCATGGAACACAGAGGAATGCGATTTACAGCAGTTAATGTTCTCATATGTACCATAAAAAGATGATATGCATCATAAACATTAACTCCAGTGAGGGTGGGTAGTGGGTTTGGAATGACAAGGGGAACTGTGTAATGTACAGAATAATGACTAATCTGGTATAATGTGAAACAACCAGGGGGGGCTGCATATTTCAAAACACAGAGCTCATATAACAAGATCCCTCCATATCTATTCATGGAAGAATCCTCAGCAGAGGGACTGGCAGGAATTCATCTGCCATCCATAATATAAAATTAATTTTCCACCTTTGGCTTATTCTTTTCAGGTTAACTGTCCTAACTGCTGGAATGTCAGAGGAGCTAAAGAGTGATACCAGCGCAACGGTGTAGTTTGCAGCACACAGAATTCAATCATTTAGAGCTCAGAAAGTAGCAGTCTCATGCTCCTGCAGCAAAACAACATTATCACAAATATTACATGAGCAGAAGGGAAAAAAAAAAAGATTTGCAGATAGCAGGGACTATTATGAGTGTTGTAAAAGAGGGTTGACTTCCATCCTGAATGTCATCCTGCTTTTTACCAACATGGCCACACAGAAATCCCCTTACATTTATCAATCAACACAGTTTAATACAAAAGAATTGCATGCGCATGCTTTGTTTCTTTCCCTTTATGCAATCCGCATAGGACGCAGAGGGTGATAATAACACCCCAAGGAGCGTCGGGGTGCTAATTGGTTGCACGGATCTCCTCTGGGGTCTGTAGGATAATTACAGAAGACACATTATTATTATTAGAAGACTCTTTGATCTCCGATTTTAAAATAAGGCGTAACTCCATCTTTCTGCCAGACATACACTGAGTGGCCAGATTATTATGACCACCCCATCAGTACTTCGTTGGGCCACGAGATGACTCCACGAGATGACTTCGTTGGGCCGCCTTGTGACTCCACGAGATCTTGAAAGGTGATGCGAGGAATCCGACACTGCACTGTTGCCCTTCTGTTGTCTTGTACCGGTCTTGCTACTCTCCGTTCTGCCCTAACATTGACTAGTCGCTGACGGCCCCAATGCGCACGTTCAGACCCAGATTTTCGGCTGACAGTCCAGTCTTTAAACACTTTAACAATGAGCCCCTCTTGAACATTTAACGAATTCTGCTGTTTTGCTCCATGGCTCACGCCAACAATCATCCCACGTTCAAAGGCTGTTAAATCGCGTTGTTTTACCCATATGTTTAGAAAAAAAAAAATTCTACTGTCGTGGTAAACAACCTGCTTACCTATTTATAATGGTCTGGCCCTCTAGCAAATTCAGCGCAAAATTATAGCTAATTTGCCTACAAACGTCAGGTGGTCATAATAATCTGGCCACTCAGTGTATGCAACAAAGCAATGAGAGCAAAAATATAAATACCTGTATTAAATCATTTGTAAACAATATTTAATATTTTCATAGTCCTTTGGTCCCATGTGCACCAGCTCCTGAAGTATCCATCCTTGTTCAGATTCTGCATCTGGCCTCTCTCCTTCACAATGGTACAACAGATATTATGAAAACTCTGTACCTGACACCCTCTCTCCGCTACAACATAGTAACTGACAGTACATCTTATATAGCAGCAGAGCAAGGAAAATTCATGTATTTGTGGGTTTTTAGATCCTTGTTCTCCTTAATCAGATTGCTTCAGGAAGACAAGGGTCCACACATGGGAGTGAAAGTTCAACTGGCATCTTGCAGTTAGGGGTATAAGGACACTATAACAGGGCTGGACAAATCTTAGGAGACAGGTCGCCACGGCTCCTAAAAAATGACAGCTGTTGCCTAATGTTCATTAATATATAGTGTTTGCTGTGCGTTTTTCTGGTCATTTTGTCGATTTATAAAGCTGTTTTTGGCATGTTCTTAAAAAAAAACCCATCACATCCTAAAAATTATTTGCTTTTTTTTTCCCTATTTGCAGTAATTTACTTGATGTCTGAAACTGGAGGAGGAGGCACTTTTCTGAAGATGATCAGAAATAAGCATGATCTGTATGTTCCTGCACTTATGTTAACAACAGAGCCCCTCCAAATCCTTGCATTGTAGAAACCCACGTTACAATGAAAAGGACAAAACACGTCATTTCCTGAGTCCAGAAAATCATTTACTTTCAGCTATGAAGCAAGATGGAGGCAGCAGGCAGATACATGGCCTAAAGTTCCCATCATATTCACAGATAAATCTTTATGAGAATTAGAAAGCGGATTGCAGCGGCACCTCCGATGTACCTAGAATTCCCCAGACTCTCCAAGACCTTTCATTACAATTCTTGGCTGAGTTCATCATTGTTGAGTGAAACAAACAGAAACTCACCAGGGAGAAGCCAGATTGTGGTAAAAGACGTCAGACTGGCAAAGAAACAACATCACCAACCAGAGGATAAACCTTCCAACAAACACTTCCAGACACAGCTGCCTGGACTATAGAAACACTTTTATCATAATTATTAGATTTGAGATCATAGCTCTTCTCTGTACAACACTTAAAGTGACACTAAACTCATGAATTACATCTTAAAAATACATTCAAGTACCTTAACTGTTAACAAAAATGGACCTTATTTGTGTATCACTCGGCTGTAGATCCTCAAATCATCTCTGAATTGGTGCCGACGCCGTCCTTCCTTCTGGAGGGTGGCTACTTTTGTTCCCCATGGTCCGTGTGTGTTGTAAAGTAGTAGCTGCTCCAAGCTCGCTCCCCTGATGAACTACAATCTCATGTTTAGTTTACTCATTTGTATTAAGATTGTAGCCTGTCACGCCACCCTCCAGAAAAAAGGACAGTGTCCGCACCAATTCAGAGATGATTTGAGTGATACATAAATAAGCTAAATTTTTGTCAATAGTTAAGGTGCTTGAATGCGTTTTTAAGATTTCACTTCTGAGTTTAGTGTCACTTTAACACAATATGTCTGATCTGTAAAGGAATAATAATAATAGTGTGTTACTAGGCCACTGGGTGGTGGGGACAAGGGCCAGGCCAAGGGGTAGGCAGAAGAGGTGGCTGTCCTGGGCACTTTAGCAGGGAGAGAAAGCAAAAAAAAAGGTAGAACATGCAGCCTATAATGCTGAAGCACATGAGGTTGGGGGACACTTTGGCCATTTTGACTTGTGTGATGGATGCTAAAGGATCTTATCCTGGCACTATTAGGGACATTAGAGTGTAAGCTCCTCCGATGCAGAGACTGATGTGAATAATACAGTATTCTCTGTACTGCACTGCAGAATAGGTCAGAGCTATAGAAATGTATAATAACAGTGTGCGACTATAGTGAGGAGTATGTATATTATATCTTTATTATTTCTATATATAACAATATAAACATAAAAACATGTAAGCATCCTGTTAAGAGGCTCTCCCAGGGGGAAATACAATCAAAAACAGAAAATAAAAATATTAATAAATTCTAAAACAACCACCATCAATACTGAAACATTCTTCCCCTCTAAGGGTCTCAACTAAAAAAAAAAAGGACATAAGAGTATGAACCTGGCCATAAACTCGAAAATTTGCTCAGTGGGTGGCCCTGTCAGCAACTTTCCATCTGGCAGCCAATTGGCTTCTGCCGCTATTCAGATATTATGACAGTGGAACAACCACTGCTGTCAGAATACAACAGCCTAGCAGGAGATTCGTCCATCCACACTGTTTAGAGTGGGTGGAGGAATCTGTTCTATTTTTTCATTCAGCCCGCACATTGAATGAAAAAAAAATATTAACGTGTATGTCCAGCTTTTGCAAAAAGTATTCCAGTATTCTCTGAACACCACTACAGAATATGTCAGAGCTATATCAATGTATCAAATACATAAATCTCACTTCTGTAGTTGTGTGGAGTTTATATATGCATTTTGTTACATTGAAGGTTTTGGCTTTGTGCCCCTTCATGCCTCAAGTGACAAATGTAATTCGTTGTCTGCTGTACCAAACAAGATAATTATAAATCAGTTCACTGAGTACAAACCACAGGGAGACAATTGTACCACATGTCACCGAGGAGCTTACACGTTGAACAATCTTCATTATACAGACACTCCTTGGTATACAATGGGGTTACATTCTGATGTACCACATGTCACAGAGGCGCTTCCACGCTGAACAATCTTCATTTCCATTATACAGACACTTCTAGGTATACAATAGGGGTACGTTCCGATGTACCACATATCACAGAGGTGCTTCCAAGCTGAACAATCTTCATTATACAGACACTTCTCGGTATAAGATAGGGTTACGTTCCAATGTACCGCATGTCACAGAGGCGATTCCACGCTGAACAATCTTCATTGCACAGACACTTCTCGGTATATGATAGGGGTACGTTCCGATGTACCACATGTCACAGAGGCGTTTCCACGCTGAACAATCTTCATTGCACAGACACTTCTCGGGAAAACGATAGGGTTAGGTTCCGATGTACCACATGTCACAGAGGCGCTTCCACGCTGAACAATCTTAATTTTCATTATACAGACACTTCTAGGTATACGATAGGGTTACGTTCCGATGTACCACATGTCACAGAGGCACTTCCACGCTGAACAATCTTCATTATACAGACACTCCTCAGTATACGGTGGGGTTGTGTTCACATGTACCACATGTCACAGAGGCGCTTCTACGCTGAACAATCTTCATTATACAGACACTCCTCAGTATGCGATAGGGTTACGTTCAGATACTAAAGCGATCGTATCACAAAGCGAGGAGTTGTATATAAAATGAGATATTTGACACTTTATTATCACACACAGTAGGCTTTTGTCCATCTGTAGGTTAATGTAAGTGTTTTAGTCAAGTTTAGGGTAGGCTAAGCTAGGATATATACACCACCCAAGGAGCATCTGTATACAGTACATGTATATATACATAGTAAATGCTGAAGCGTATTTGATCGTAAGGTCAAAAAATTGTAAACCGAACGATAGTAACTCCAGGAGCATCTGTACTGTATTTACATGGAAACCTGATACATGACAAACATCCCATCTCATTGGCCAACACAGGACAAATGCAGCGCACACACAATAACATACTCCCAGCTTTCTGAAAGCGAGAACACAAAACGCCTTTTTTAGTGACAAACTTTTCACTAAAAGAGATCACGCGCCATTTATCCCTCCACCATTTCCGACGGGAAGTAACAAATGAGCAGACATGCATCATATGCAAGCTACATGAATCCAGGGTCAACCACTATATGTGAGCCGCCCAGAGGAACTGAATCCCACCAGGTTTCTAGGGCCAGAAAGTTATAAAAAACATGAGTAGTTGCTATAGGCAACATCACTGTTTACCCTTCATACCAGCATGTGAGAATCAGCACACAGATTTTCTAGTACAATACCGTGCCGCAACCATCAGCAACCCACATGGCTGTTGCTCGGTCCTATTGGCTGCAATGCTCGCGTTGGCAAAGTGGCACCGCTTGTCCAATGCAACAAGCTGCTTACAATTGCCGTAGCATGTGCACAAGCAAGAGCAGCAGCTACACTCGTATGAAAACGAAAGTAAGGCCCTCTTTCAATTGGTTTTATAGATCAGGATATAAAAAAAAAAAATCAAAATCATCTGGTTCTTGACAGGCCTTCAAATTTGTTAAAGGAGAACTATGGGGTTAAGTCTTTTCCCCATAGTTCTCCTTAGGGTAACGGGAGGACACAAACTAGCGTCCTCCCGTCACCCTAAGCTCAGTATACCGCGAGCTACAGCTCGCGATATACTGATACGCCACAGTATACCGCGAGCTACTGCTCGCGGTATATTGAGACGCTGCAGCTGAAGCGGATCCCGACAATTATGTCTGGATCTGCGCAGCTGCGTGAGTGACAGCTGGCTCTGCCTATCTAGAGCCGTCCGATCCGCCAGTCAGCGCTGGCGGATCGGAGCGGGGAGTGGGGAATCCAGCCCCTCCCCTGTCACGGCAGAGAGCTGTGACAGAATCGAGAGGTGAGCGAACGCTGGTATGTGTTCGCTCACTTCTCAAACTACTGAGCCGACATGCGACGGTCTCATTGTCACAGGTCGGCTAGAACTATGAGGTGAGTGAAAAGCACTCACCTCATAGTTCTCCTTTAAATACAACCTCAGAGCAACAACAACACATGACATATTACACCGTGTCATTATTGACTTTACAATCATAGAGCCAAAATGGAGAAGCTTGTGTGTGAAGTACACCCGTACTGCCTCCATAGGAATTAAAGTGATATTAACTACTTGCTATCCGGAGCAATTTCTTAATATTTGTACACGCACACATGATAAAATCTGAATTTTTGGCTAGAAAACAGCTTAAAACCTCCAATTACATATTTTCTGAAAGCAGAGGCCCTGTAGAATAAAACAATGTTGGTTGCAATTTTTTATGTCACATTGTATTTGTGCAAGTGTTTATCAAACAGAATACCCAATTTTTGGTAAAATTAGGCAGTCCTAATGCAGTTAAACCTTCAGGATTTTTTTCATTTTTCGGTTTTGGGGGACAGACAGCACGGATCAGGTCAGCACAGAAAACGGACGTCATGTGTACAGGCCCTAAGAGGCTAAGTAGCAGCCGGGTGCTGCTAATCAAATGTCCTTGATTAATTGATCATCAGCAAGTGTGAAACTTCGGCTTTATAGAGGTGTAAGGGCCCATTCACACTATGTCCGAATCATCTCCAGGCCAGATTGTTTCCGGCCCCAAAATGCATCCTAATGTATCCCTATGCTATTTCTGGCCTCTGTTCACACCAATGCAGTCCGTTCCAGACCAGACTAGAAAAATACTGCTTGTCCTATTTTGTCTGGTCTGGAATGCATAAAAACACATCAAAATTGCATACAATAGGCACTAGAACACACATGTAAGACCATTTAAGCACAAACAAAAAGAAATACCAAACGCAACAAAAATGCAATGCACTGCGTTCCAGATCTGGTCTGGAAAATGGTGTGAACCTGCCCTTAGCAGTTTGCTGGTCTGGAGCATTGAGGTGTGTGTTAACACAATGCCAAGGAGGCAAGACATCAGCAATGACCTTAGAGAAGCACAACAATCTGGGAAGGGTTATGAAGCCATTTCTGAACAATTTAACAATTCATTCTACAGTGAGAAAGATTAATCACAAATGGAAAACATCCAAGACAGTTGTCAATCTTCCCAGGAGTGGGCGTCCCAGGAAATTCACCCCAAGGTCAGGCCGTGCAATGCTCAAAGAAATTGCAAGAAACCCTAGATTTACCTCTCAGGCCTCGTTCACAACAGATGCAGTGCGTTCCATCCCGGTTCTGGCCAGAACGCACTGCCTCCCATTGCGGCCGGCACACTTTTTTGTGGGGCAGGAGGGGGCGTGGCGATCAGCTAAAGTGAATGGCACTGTAGCCACGCCCTCCGGCCGTAATGCGATCGGCTGCATGGGATCGCAAGGCACATTATGCCTGCGGTCCGGTCCAGTCCGAACAAAATGCTGCAAGCGCTATTTTGTTCGGACCGGACCGGAGGCATAATGAACATGACACAGCTGCCGACAATTGTACGATTCTCGGCGGGTTTTCGAACATGTTCCCAAGAGAAAAGTCGTGCGACCGTACAGTTGAAACGGTCGCACGCCTTCCACACACCTTGCGATAATCGTACGATTATCGCAAGGTGTGTGGGCACCTTAAGACTAGTTAGGAGCAGCAATATGGTGTGTGGCACAAATTCATTTTTGGTGCTCTGCACTCTGATGCCCCGTGCTGATTGGCCAATCCATGAGGTAGCCTAGGACAAAAAAAAGCAGGTGTCTTTTAAAACAATAATCTGAACTTCAAATCCACTGACACAATCTATACCGGAGTTGGCAACAGGTTGATTGAATTCATGTAACGGGTAGATTGTGAACCCGCTGTGTTGGCCCTTGCACTCTACTTCGCATAGAGCTATCAGTAACACATAGGGGTCTACTCCCTAAGCTGCCGTAGGCAACGGTGTTCGGCTATTCAGTTCAGGCTTGTACGGCTGATTTCAGCCGTATATCGGCTGCAATCAGCCGTACATCGTGTAGCTTTGGGTCGGCCGAACATGCTCAGCATGTTCGGGCAACCCGAAGTGCAGAAGGAGTTCGACGCAGATGATCCAACATCTGGATCTGCTAAGCCGAACCACCGGCGGGCTACTCGCTACTGTTCGGTCTGTTCTCATAGATGCTGAACAGCAGTGAGTAAATAGCCGAATGTCGTTGAGCTGCTTTCGGCTTGGCTGTTCTGCCCGGTCCCTCTGTGGGACCGAGCAGAATAGCAAAAAAGTTAAGAAAGTAGAAAAAAAAACACCCGAGAGAGAAATTCTTTCTCTCACAGAAAGGTTCACTCTGCTCGATCGAGCAGAGTAAACCTTTCCCTGCTCGGTTTTTTCTTTTTGTCTTTTGACGGCAGTCGTCAGAAGAAGAAAAAAATCCCCAAAGGAAAGCATAGCTAGATTCCTATTGGCTATTTCCCATTGCAATAGCAAACTAGCTATTGCAAAGTGAAATAGCCAATAGGAATCTAGCTGTGCTTTCCTATGGGGATTTTTTTTTTCTTCTTCTGACGGCAGCCGTCAAAAGAAAAGAAAAAACTGAGCACGGAAAGGTTTACTCTGCTCGATCGAGCAGAGTGAACCTTTCTGTGAGAAAGTGTTTCTCTCTCGGGTGGCCGGGAGCCTATTAGACTCCCGGAGCGTCCGGGTGAGGAATGACAGATGCGTTCCTGGTTACCAGGTAACCAGAAACGACATCTGTCATTACACACTGAGAACACGGAGAGGCCGCTCTCAGGTGTGTAATGACAGCGTCCCTGGTTAGCTGGTAACCAGGGACGGTGATCTCTCTGCAAGTGGCCAGAGCCAGCCGTGAGATGACGGCTGGCACCGCCCAGCTGTCAGAAGCATGCCAGCTTTGGCTTTCAGCGCGGCATATGCGTTCGGCTCGACTGAGCCGCTCGGCCAATTTCGGGAGCTGTACGGGCTATAATGAATAGCCCGTACACCAGCCCTTCGGTTCTACTGAACCGAAGGGGTCCTGGAGCCGAAGCAAGCCGAAGGATCAGCCGGAGCTATGGATAGATCCTTCAGCAGCTTTGTGAATAGACCCCATAGTCTCCCCATTCATCTCTCACCCTGCATGAGACAGGGCTACCCAGCACAGTACTGCTGCAATTGACACACGGTGTGTCACAGACTATTGTAAAACTAGGAAGCAGCTCTACTGCCTAAAGCTTTTTGCGGACATTGCAGGAAATGATCCTCCGCCTTCAAAACCTCTCAACCCATAAGGAACCATGCACTCACAAAACTGGTCTTTCATATGCCAATCACAAGCTCCAAAGCCCAATGCTGTAAAAGCGACAGTATACCTCCACTGTAAACGTTGGCACTTTCTCCAATCGGAGGATTATTTCCTATTACAGATAAGTACTTTTCTAACTGACCTTTCTTGCATTCTCACAGAATAGCTATAATTGACCGCTACAGGGGGTTCACCATAATTTACCGTGCCCCTGAGGACTCCTGGGTGATTATCCAATTGGCAAGGATGTGTTTTCCCAGCCGATTGCTGTGGGTGACTTTCCTAACACGTTTCTCAGAAGTATTTTGTAATTCTTCCAAGAAGAAAAGGAAACAAAATCACACAGAAAGGAAATTGTGTTTAACAAGCCCCTTGCCCTGTGATGTGGGTGCAGAGGGCCTGTGATGGAAGGTTGTACAGTTTTTGTATTCGTGACTTGGAAAGCAAACTGATAAAGGTCAGTGGGTCACACTTGTATCTGTCACTGTCGTATACGGTCAATATTGGAAGGAATAAACAGGAAGTGGGAGTTAATTTAAACACCCTTCCGCCACCATATCAGCACTGAACAACCACAATCCCGTCTTCACCTCTCTTAGGAGACTGCACAACGCTGCAGAGTCTGACAGAGTCTGACAGGACATGCTGAGAGTTGTAGTTCCACAAAAGCGGTACAAGACTCTCTGAATCCAACTCATGTCATTACAAGTTATAACATGACTTTATTATATAACATACTTTTAGATTGTAAGCTTCTCAGCACATGATTCATATTTCTAATATATCTATATAATCTAAACTCACTTTGTACAGCACCGCAGAATATGCCAGTGCTATGTCAACCAAAGCAATATTAATAGTAAGAAGAATAAATTCCTTTTTCTTCTTTCACTTCCGGTTATTGTAACCACACCACCT
>NW_017307038.1:413732-419915 GCF_000935625.1 Nanorana parkeri
ATTTTGAGAATTTCACAAACAATTGATGAGAAGAGATGAAGAGGCCAGTTTTGGCACAGGCATAAGTTGGGAGACATTGTCCAGTATGATGGCAAATTTCGGTACAATAAATAGGGTCAAATAGTGTTTGGGAAAGGGATAAAGCTTGCCATCCCACAGGCTATTGCTTTTTGACAACCTGCAGCTGTCAGAATACCCCAGCAGTAACTGAAGCAGATTGGTTGAAGTCACTGTTTTGCCAACTGTTTTCCTCCTGGCTCTTTCGACTTCTCAAAGTAAATCAAACTGGCTGTTGATGGCAGGGCCACCCATAGAATGTCATCTGATTTGCAGAAATCGGCCTAAATTCTAACAGTGTATGGAGAGCTTAATTTCAAACTCAACTGATAACCGATTTTTTGATCTTTTGTTGCGAACTTCTGCCTGTGTGTACTTAATACAGCAAACAGCAGACCTAAGATGGGGCAATCATTTCCTATACAGTAATAATCATTTCTGATTAAAAGGCTGTATGTCATAAAGACACCAGACACTGGCAGACAATACCAAGTATCCACACACAGGATGTCACATGCCTACTGCACATTCATTTACCATCTGATGGAAAAATAAGCATGTGAAAGGAATTAGAACAATCTCTACAGATGGATTTTCTGGTAAAACTACAGCCATCCTGAGATAAACGATCCAAATCCTCCAGACCATTATCTAATGTCTTCTATATATAGTGTCAGCCCTAATTCTGTATGATGGTCGCCAGTCCTTGTACGGATGACACTACAGACAGTCGTCCTTGGAAGGGGGTGGGGACCACAATAGCAACCAGTTCTTACTCAAGGCGCTGTCTGCGGTTCTGCGCTGCTTCAGCTCCGGGTCCCGATTGTCGGCCATAGTTCTGTGAGCGCTGGAGGAGACCAACTCCGCAGATTCCTCCTGAACGGTCTTTAAATTCTCCAGTCCGCTCATAACAAACATACACTTAGGACACAGCCACGCCTTGCGGAGGACCGCCCCTATCACACGTCACGGTTCTGGACACGCCCCATTTCTGGTTGACTTCCTAGCAGTGGGATATGTTCACTTTGAAGAGTGATATAAGTGAATGAAGCTGAAGCTGTGTTTGCTGTAAATAAACCAATCATGTGCAGGGAAAACTCAGCCTTTTACAAAGTGACTGTTAGGACTCAATCAGTTGATGTGCGCAGACTCAGCCAGAGCACAATTGTTTTCCTAACACTGCGTTAATGTGGTTTAGGCCTTGTTCACACCGAAAGCTTGCGCGTTCCAGAGCGGTAGCTGCTGGAACACAACGCGATCGCTAAGAAACTTCTCCCTGCGTTCTGGGGCGGGAGGGGGCGTGGCGGTGCATTCAATTTAATGGCACCGATTCCACGGCCCCTCGCCCGCAGTGCGATCGGACGCGTGTCAAGACTTTGCCAGCGTTCCGTTCCACCGCAAACGCAAAAAATAGGGCTTGCTCTAATTTTTGCGTTTGCAGTGGAACGCAACGCTGGCAAGGTTTTGCCACGCGTCCGATCGCACTGCGGGCTGGGGGGGCGTGGAAGCGCTGCCATTTAATTCAATGCACCGCCCCAGAATGCGGGGGGGAGTTTCTTAGCGAACAAGCCCTTACGGTGCGTTGTGTAAAAATGCAGACATGCTTTATTTCTTGTCTCAGAACCGGTGCATAGAAGTGAACAAAATGTGACATTTCAATAGCGTGTATACAAAACGTAACTAGTGCCTTACATTGTAACAGTGCAAAGCTCCGCCCCTACACAACAAACACATGGTGCGAATGCGTCCATAAAAAAGAACTTCAGGCAAATAAAAAAAAAACTTACCTTTATAGTGGGTCTACCCCCACACTTCAAGAGTATTAAACTCTTTTTTTTAATAATGAATCCAGATCAAATATACCTCCTATATTTTACCCAGCAAAGTATTTCTTTACTTTTTCATCCAAGCACTTACAGTCATCATGTAACATCTCCAACTCTCTCAGCTCAACTTCCCTAAACTTCCTGTCCAGTACACAATTACAAGGGACAGAGCAGCCTATCTACTAGCTTTCAGAAGGGAGGAAGGAGGAGCGGTGAGCAGGTGAGTGGACACACACAGTTTACCAGCACAAATAAGGTGGCTCCATAGGACCCTGCAAGAGAAAGGAACCACCCTAAAACTGGATTTCAGGGCCAGTGCTCAGGAGACCGGCTGATTCTGTAGGAAGCTAAAACTTTGAAACATTTAATCAGCATTTGAAATAGCTTAAAAACATTTTGTGGGGAATTTATCAAAACTAGAGCAAACTAAATCTGGAGCAGCTGTGCATGGCAACCAATCAGCTTCTATCTTTTATTTTCAAATAATAACTGAACAAACTGAAGAGAGAAGCTGATTGGTTGCCCTGCTCCAGATTTCGTTTGCTCCCGTTTTGATAAATTCCCCCCTTTGACTTTAATATCACTTTAAGTGTTCATTTTGGTCTAGGTGCTGGAATAGAGTTGTATTACTCACCTGATCCTGGTTTTTCTCTGGGTTGCTAGACTGGCGCTTACAGCCTTTTCTCCCCTGGACCCCGGCGGTTAAAGGACCACTGACGCCATCCCATCTTATGCAGGTCCATTGACCTGCATTAGACTTGAGGACACTGAGGGACATTTCATAGCTAGAGCGGATTGGAGAGAGAGGATAGCACTGACTGCTGCATGAGCAGGTAAGTCAAACAGCTTTATTCCAGCCACAAGACCAGGGGTAGACAACCTCGGCTCTCCAGTTGTTATCGGACTTCAAGTCCCATGAGGTGTTGCAGGATTCTGCCTTTAGGAGTGATGCCAGGCTGTGGCTATCAAAGGCATGATGGCATTGTGGATGTCAAAGGCACAGCTGGGGTGCCGAGGTTGCCTACCCCTCCTCTAGACTAAAAAAAGCTCTTAGGTTTTTTTATTTGCCCGGAGTTCTTCTAAATAATCTCCAATCGCAGTGCAGCTAGTCCCCCACGATAGAATGATTTACTAAAGGAAGCAAGAGAAAAAGGCAAAGCTGTGCACATTTCATTTGAAATCATTGAATCACATGCAAACAGTAAGGCTGGGTTCACACCTAGGCGTATTGAATATGCCCGTCTGTCGCGCATTTGTCGCGCGTTTTTTTTACCGCGATGCGCGGTAAAAAAAAGCGCGCGACAAACGCGCGTTTCCGAGGGCTACTTGGCTGTATGGCCGTGGAAACGCCCAGCAAAAACGGCCCAAAGAAGTACATGTACTTGTTTGAGCGTAGGCCGTTTTGTAGGGCGTTTCAGACGGGCGGAAACACGGAAAGGTGTGAACCATACCCATAGAAAACAATGGGATTTTCATGTTTGTACGTTTTGTAGAGCGTTCATAGAGCCTTGAACGCGCGACAAAACGTAAAGGTGTGAACAGGGCCTAATCCTTTTTGTTTTCAATGTTTCCGTGCACATGTTCAGGCATTCAAAATGAACACAGCTTTATTTACTAAGCAAAACCAATATTTATTTTGCCATGTAAACAGTCAATTCCTTTGTAAATCAATCCCAATGTGTTATTAACGACTGGATCACAAGACCATAATATAATAAGCGTAATCAGATTACAAGAACACAATTTAATACAAGTGGCCGGATCACAAGGTCACATGTGTTAAAAGTGATCCAGTCACTTTTAACACATGTGACCTTGTGATCCGGCCACATGTGACCTTGTGATCCGGCCACTTATATTGGATAAAGCTGTTTTACTTGTGTTCTTGAAATATATTATTCATGACCGATTTCTATTAAAGCAGAACTCTGGGCAAACATGTTCTTAAGGGTTATGTGCTCATTTTTGTCTAGGTGCTAAAAAAAAGTTATACTCACCTGCTCCTCCGTGCCAGCCGGCTGCTAGACTGGTCCCTGGAGCCTCTGTCCCCCTCCGCTGCAGTGGTCCAAGGATCCTCAAGTCATCACATTCTATACAAAGTGTATCGGACAGGAGAACACAGAGGGACATACCATCACTGCAGTGGAGGAGTAAACAGGCTACAGGGACCGAAGTAGCAGCCAGCTGGCTTTGAGGATCGAGTGAGTATAGCTTTTTTTTTTAGCACCTAGACAAGAACAAGCACTTAACCCTTGCCATGTAGGGGTAGCCCTGCTGTAAGAACATGTTTGCCTGTAGTTCTGCTTCACAAAAGACCAGATAAGAGCACAGTATAGTAATAGTGACCAGAGCACAAGGTGGTGATATAAGAAGCAGGTAAATGGCCTTCATATATATGAACCATTAACAGTGATAATTAGGTTTGGTCTCAATTAGGTACTTTAGTGTTTCCATGGCTCAGTGTCCTGCACTATGGACCAATGGCTGATAAGAGCGGAGATAAGAGAGGTGGCACTGAGTGCGTCTCACAGCTGTGGAATAAAGGTCGCAAGGAGCTGCACGCTTACTATAGTGTGGAATATTAACTCAGCTCTGATAGAAGGATTTGAATAAAAGCCTGCTCTAAGAGGACCTGTCACAGAGGATTACACAAAGTACTCTCATAAGAGCAGGCCCAGATATTACCCAATTACACCACAGTGTTCTGAGCTCAATACATATTGTCAATGATAAAGCAGTGATTCAAAGTCACCAACAGGAAACTATCTTTTGGTGCTCCGACTGCTCTTGGCTAATGAAAGCATACTTACCAACTTCCTGAGATGAGAGAGACACCTTATAGTAGAAAGTATGTAGGCAAAGGAAACACTCCACACCCCAAATTTCACGGATCACAACGAATATGTAAAATTAGTTAGTTAAACCCACAAGTGCTTTTTTCAACACTTATGTTCTTATAGGGCCCTTTAACACATTGCAGTGGCCTGCGTTGTACCGCAATGGATCAACGCAAGTCACATCTAGGACAAATAGAAAAACAATTGTCCCATTGTTACTACAATGCAGTGGGCAGTGCACTGCGATAAGATGCAGACATGCTGCATTGTATTGCAGCTCACTTCATGTCACCGTAGATCGATGCACAGCAGCGCCGCACAGCGCTCTGCCACGTGGTGAACTTAATGGAGTGTACACATTGTGCATTCCACATAAAGTTAAAAAAAATGTAAACAGTGGCAGCTCCTGCAGTGTGCACTACAACACACACCACTGGAGCAGTTACAATGCACTAGCCCAGTGTGAATGGGCACTCATACTGGCCTTGTAAAATAACAATTGCAATCATTGAAAGGCTGAATGAAAAGTTTAGTGCAGTACAACATTTTTGATAGTTATGGAATACATTTTTAAGCATGCGCACATTGGACCAAAAAAAGGAGGGAAATCTGAGCAGGAAAGAGGGACAAAGCGATTTGGCTTCAAAAGAGGGACAGTCCCTTCCAAATGAGGGACAGTTGGGAGGTGTTATAGGTGAAATCTTACTGGCTGTAAGGCCTGGTTCACACCTGACCGTTTTGTAGTGCGTCCTACGCTCGATGAACGCACTACAAAACGGACCAAAATGTAAAAAGCATTGAAGTCAATGGTATAGTTCCCACCTGTCCGTATTTCCGTCCGTCCCGAACGCACTACAAAACGGCCCACGCATGAAAAGGTCCCGAAGCGTTTTTGCTGCGTAATGGTCCGTTTTGTAGCGCGTTAGTGCCCATAGACTTCGACGGGAACGGACGAAATCACTGAAATCGCGCATAGAACGCGCGTTCCACACATGTCTACAGAAGACCACTCCCCCAGAGAGCTGTTGGAGAAGAAAAGATGGAGGATTGTGCCATGCTTGATACTGAGGCCTTTATTAGACAGGTGGAGGGAAGGCCATGTATCTATGACATGCGCCATGCGCATTACAAAAACAGGCGCATAAGGCAACGTGCCTGGGTGGAGATAGCGGAAGCTTCGTGGCCGGACTGGGAAACCTTCCCAAAGCAAGTCAAAGAATCAAAAGGTACATTAGCAAATGTTGAATATTTTCTTGCATACGGTATGCACTGTTATGCGTCATGCGTGCATTGATTGCATAGACTTGTGTTCATCATTTACGTGAAACATGCGTGCATGTCTGCTATGTTTTCATGCAGAATGCATGCAGTGTGTACTGACAGGTGCGCATTTTTTTCAGTAGTATTTTTAATGTGCAGCTATTTTAATGTGACATGCGTGCAGCTATAGTAATGTCCCATGC
>NW_017307038.1:420543-436861 GCF_000935625.1 Nanorana parkeri
AGCATTACAGCAACCCCCCCAGCCCCCCCTCCACCAACAGCACCGCCGACACCAGGCACCTCGGCCACAAGAACCAGGGGCACGCTACGCCGGCGTAGCGTTGTCAGACCACGGCGGCCACGTTTTGCCAGGGAGCAGAGCAGGCTGCTCGAGGTCCTGGACAGCGTCACCAATCCACTACCCAGGCTTTCCAGCGCAGGTCATTTCCTGCTCAGCTTGGAGGAGAAACTAAACATGGTGCCTTTACAGAGACAGTCGGCAGCACGGGAACGACTAATCCGATTTGTCGATTCCCTAATTCTCCCAGAAGACTTGACACCGCATGACACTGCACCCATACCTGCCCCTCCCATTCGACAACCACCTCAGCATGTCCATCGCATGCACACACATGCCTATCAAACACACACACACACCCATGCAGCAACACCCGGAAACATGGCACCCACGCCCACATTCCCCCTATATTTATCCCTCCACCAGCCTGTCACAACACACACAACACACGGCTGGCTATTCCACACGTGGAATGAGGGAGGACATGCAGGTGGATGAGCCTAACTTTGCGCTCCCAAACTATGAAAATCTCTAAATTTGGCCTAACGTATGCAATACGCACAGGTGTGAACCAGGCCTTTAGAGTTGCGGAGCTTGGGCCCTGTTCACACCAAGGCAGCATCCTTTTTGCGTGTTTATACACGCGGGTTCAGCATGCTTTTTTTGCATGTTTATGCGTGTTTGGCACATTTTTGTGCGCGTGAAAACGCTTGCACATGAAGTCGTGCGTTTTGACAGGCAACTCAAAAAACATTGCGGTCAATGGACAAACACGCAAAAACGCGCACGAAAATGTGCAACATGCTTCTGCCGCATGTTTCCTGGCATTTCCATTGAAGTCTATGGAGGAAAAAAACAGCTATAAACTGCCAAAAAAAAGCTCATGTACTTTTTTTTTGCTTTTGGGGTTTTGCTGCTAACGTTCTGCTTCTCAGGTGTGAACAGGGGCCATTGAAAATCATGAGGCGGCTGACATCCATCTGTCTAGACAGGCAGTAATTTGAATTCCTTTTTGTGTCTAAGACCTCATTCACAGTGGCAGTGTCAAACCTGCGTTTATATGCATTTAGAGCACATTTCTCTTATTTTTCATACCTCTATAGGTTGAACTCGATGGACATGTGTCTTTTTTTAACCTGACTAACCATGTAACTAGAGCACATTTTTAAATGCTTCTGAATGCTTATAATTGAATGTCAATGGTATCATTTAGACTTTGAGTTTACCTGCGTCTAGAGAAAATAGAATTCTGCACATCCAGGATCCGGTAAGAAGCTCTCAGGGCAGGTTCACAGCATTTTCTGGACCAGATCTGGAAAGCAGTGCATTGCGTTTTGCCGCGTTTTTTGTACCGTGCTTTTACCGCAATTTTTGCCGTGTTCCAGAGCTGGTTTTTTTTAGCTTAAAATAGGCTTTCTGGTGCATTCCAGTGCGTTTGCATGCTTTTTTATGCGTTTTTATGTGTTCCAGTGCATTCCAGACCAGACAAAATGAGACATGCAGTATTTTTCTAGTCTGGTCTGGAATGGACTCCGCTGGTGGGAACATAGGCCAGAAATAGCATAGGGATACATTAGGATGTATTTTGGGTCCGGAAACAATCTGGTCTGGTCTGGAGATGATCTGGATGATGTGGTGTGAATGGGCCCCGAGTGTCCCTAGATGCATGTAAACGTAGATTTAAGCAGACACATCCAAACACAGGAAAAAGGCATCTGGGAAGCATACCATTTGTTTGTGCTTCCCAGATAACTTCTTCTGCATTTAGAAAAGCTAAACGTGGGAGTGCCAGTGTGAATGAGGCCTGAGTAGTTTATTATGTAGATGATACAGATGATTGTAAACCCATAACTACCTCTTTCTCCAAATATCGCCATGGTCAAGCTTAAAGCTGTTGGACCAAGAAGAGAAACTTTACCGCTCATAATCTCCATTTCAGAAATACAGCTCTGCTCCCACCCCAGAAAGAACATTTTATAGCCTTTCCCACTTCATTTTTGATCCTGCCATAAAACCCTTTTTAGACATTTTCTTTTATAAGGTGACAATGCTGTGTCCCCATCTCCTGTGTTCCTGAGTTGTCACCCTTGATACTACCAGTGGCCATTCAGCACACAAATACACAGACATGGTCCACCGTTACTATCAGGATCCCCGCTCTGAGTAATATGGTGCTGCTATGCCTGGTGTGGCTGCAAGGAGACAGGAAGTGGCTGCAAAGATGCTGCAGTCAGGAGATCAGCAACAATGAGAGGTAACAAAAACAACTGTTTATCATACACAGTGCTGTAGCAAACGAAATTGTATTTAGTTAGGATTCACACTTACATGATTTAGTACAATCATCCAAAAGTTTCTCATAGTTACCTATAGAGTTACATAGTCTATAAGGCTTAAAAAAGACACAGGCCCATCCAAGTGTGTGTGTGTGTGTGTGCGTGCGTGCGAGCCTTTCTTTAGGAATTCCTGTATGTTGTGCTCACCGAGGCATCCATGTTTTTTTTTTTACCTATCTAGACTCTCTGCTGCTACAACTACCTGGGGAAGGGAGTTTCTCTTTTTTCTGTTCTAACTGTAAATAACTCTTTACATAAATTATGGTTAAACCTCCTTTTGTCCAACACCAAATTGTGGCCACATTTCTTTTTCCAAGGACCTTAGAGTAAACAGTTTATTACAGTTACTACATTCAGCTTTAATATATTTGTACATTGTGACTAGGGATGCACCGATACCGACACTAGTATCCATATTGATAGAGAGTATTTGTCCAAGTAGACATACTCAACCCAAATGCTCCGATAACCCGACACCGGAACTTCTGGTCAGAGGGAGATGTCCCTCTGACCGGCAGTGCCACGAAGGTGCATGGATCAATCAGTAAGCCGGGTGGTGGGTTATGACCTGCCTCCCGGCTTCCTGATTGGCTAGGAAGCCGGCTTCACTTATTGCTAGACAGCCTGGCTTCCTAATTGGTCATGAAGCTAAGCCACAGAAAATTCAGACACAGTGTTCCCTGGTTCCAGCTCCACTCTCTGTCTCTCTAAACCCTCTGCAGTGACACTCACACAGCCTGGAGCATGAGAGGGAGGTTGTACAGCAAAATTCACATGTCAAGAGGTTTATGCAATGTAAGAGGCCTGCTATACCTGGTTGCATAAGATCAAAGTGAGAGGGCTTTGTGATTGTTGCATTACAGGTCACAGACTTACTTCCTCCCCTCTTATCATATTCAAGTACTCCTAAAAACGAGATGACTCGGGGATCTTTACACACACACACACACACACACACACACAATAGGTTGGACTTGATGGACATGTGTCTTTATTCAACCTCAAATACTATGTAACTATGTAACTGTATTCTATATAAACCACTTCTCCTTTTCTTTGATTCACATAACCTTCCAAATAGCCAATCTTAAACATATCCAGATGAATCAGTGTGTTTTCACTACATACTGTATTCTTTTGTGTTCCTGAGAATAGAGAACACATGGACAAGAAAGTTTCTATCACTTGTCTACCTGCTGCCAACGCCTAATCCCTACCTACAAACTCCTGGGAAAAAGTTGGGTTCTACTGCCACCTGCTGGATACACTGCGCCGTGCATTATATTTCTGATCTACTTTATCATTATATTCATTATTATTTTTATTATACAGGAGTTATATAGCGCCAACAGTTTGTGCAGCGCTTTACAATATAGGGAAGACATTACAATCACAATACAAATCAAACAAGATGGTAAGGAGGGCCCTGCCCGTAAGAGCTTACAATCTGAAAGGGAGGGGGAAGTGATACATGGAGGAGGGAGCTGTGTGGGGATGAATTGTTTGAAAATGTGATGGTTGAGCGGTTAGGTTGAGGTGGGACAGGCTTCCCTGAAGAGAGGAGTCTTTAAGGAATGCCTAAAGGCAGTCAAGGTGGGCGACAGATGGACAGGTTGGGGTAAAGAATTCCAGAAGATGGGAGAGACTCTAGAGAAGTCCTGGAGGTGAGCATGGGGGGAGTTGACAATGGAGCTGGAGAGCAGGAGATCTTGGGATGAGCGGAACCGACGTTTAGGGTGATACTTTGAGACCAGGTTTGAGATATAGCCGGGGGTGGAGTTGTGAATGGCTTTGTAACTGATTGTTAATATTTTGAATTTTATCCTTTGGGCGAGTGGAAGCCAGTGAAGGGGTTGACAGAGGGGGGTTGCAGACACTGAGCGGTTGGTTAGGTGAATGAGTCTGGCAGCTGCATTCATGATAGACTGAAGGGGGGATAGCCTGTGTAGGCCAATGAGGAGGGAGTTGCAATAGTCAAGAGGAGATATAACAAGCAAGTGGATGAGTAATTTAGCGGTTTGTTTGGTGAGGAAGGGGAGTATTTTGGAGATGCTACGAAGGTGAAGGCAGCAGGATTTGGATAGTGATTGGATGTGGGGAAGAAAGGTGAGGTTCGAGTCAAGGATGACACCTAGGACTTTGGCATGGGAGGAGGGGTGGATAGTTGTGTTAACAATTTCAAGGGTCAAGTTGGGGGAAGGTGCACGGGCGGGAGGAAATATCAAGAGCTCAGTTTTTGAAAGGTTGAGTTTTAAGCATTGTTGCGACATCCAGATGCATATGTCAGATAGTAGATTAGTGACATGAGAGGACACTGAGGAAGTGAGTTGTGGAGTAGAAAGATAGATTTGAGTGTCATCGGCATAGAGATGGTATTGGAAGCCATGTGAGGTTATTAACTGACCAAGGGAGGAGGTGTAGATAGAGAAGAGAAGTGGTCCAAGGACAGAGCCTTGGGGGACCCCTACAGAAAGAGGAAGAGGAGGGGAGGAGTTAGATTTGTAGGTGACGCTAAAGGAGCATTTAGATAGGTAGGAGGAGAACCACGAGAGAGCAGAGTCTTGTAGCCCAAGTGACTGGAGTTTTTTTGAGGAGGAGCAGGTGGTCAACAGTGTCAAAAGCAGCAGAAAGATCTAATAGCAAGAGTAGGGAATAGTGGCCTTTGCTTTTAGCAGTGAGTTTCAGTGGAGTGTAGGGGGCGAAAGCCAGATTGTAAGGGGTCGAGAAGGTTGTGATCAGCGAGGTGGCGACTTAGGCGGCTGTAGATGAGGCGTTCTAGGAGTTTGGAGGTGAATGGGAGTAAGGAGATTGGTCTGAGATTATTGAGGTCGGTAGGGTCTATTCAGCGTTTTTTGGCTATTGGGGTGACCAGGGCATGCTTCAGAGGGGAGGGAAAGATTCCAGTAGAGAGCGAGAGATTGAAAATGTGAGCAAGAGAGTCTAGGATAGAGCAAGAGGGTGACCGAAGTAGCGGTGAGGGAACACGGTCCAGGGGGCAAGTGGTGAGGTGAGGCTTTGTAACCTCCTCTGTGGTGACGGGGTCAAAAGAGGAGAGTAACATGTGTGATGGAGGGTCTGGTACATGGAATAGGGGAAGGTGACTGCACAGTGGTGATCTGATCCCAAATTGTATCTATTTTGTTTTTTAAATGAACCCGTGCTGACATATTGCTCACACAGGGCTTGGCGAACAAATTGCCTGGTAGCTAAGTGGCGTAAAAAAACAGCACTGTACAGAGAATATCGTACCATTGATATTAGTTTCTGCACTCTAATCTCCCAGTACGGTCACATGGTATTATTATTTTACATTTATATAGCTCTGACATATTCTGCAGTGCTGTACATATAACACTGAACCATTTACATCAATCTCTGCAACAGAGGTGCTCACACTCTGATGTCCCTTCACTGTCACACAATATTATTATAATACATTAATATAGCTCTGACATATTCCCCAGTGCAGTACAAAGAACAATGAACACTTCAAATTAGCCTCTGTGGAAGAGGAGCTTACACTTCACCAAAGTCACACACGCATTATATTATAGATTTATATAGTTCTGATAAATTCTAAATTGCAGTACAGAGAAAACTGTCGCAGTCACATCAATCTCAATGCCTGTGACTGGGTCACCAAAATGGCAAAAAAGACTGTAATAATAAGCAGTAGTAACTATCTAGAAGTAGTTTTGCTGGGCCTAAACTGAATCAATAGTTTCTACAGGTTTCCCTATGCTCAGTGTTATTGTTTGATTCTGTCTGTTGCAGGGGTGTGACCCTGGCAATAGGGCAAGACAATACAATAATGCTGATTTATGAATATCTATATCCCCCTGGCCAACCACTAGGAGGTTCATTGCCAGTGGTGCATGCTGGGAAAGGGTATAAATATGTGGAAGAACCTGCTGGAAGCTCTCTTCCCCCAGGCCTCCTGCCTGGGGAGTGTGTGCGCTGGAAGTCTTGTCCTCCTAGGCCCACAGCCCAGTCAGGGCCAACATGTGCTATTAAACTAAGGTCTGGGGTGCCACCGCCTTGCTGGAGGAGTTTCTACAACCTGGGAAGGTCTACCAAAGAGGCACTATGGCTGGAGGAGCATGGTAAGCCAGAGGTGGGCTTGGACCCTACAGGAAGATGTTGAAGCTGCATTGACTTCCCCAGCCACGTGTCTTTATTCACATGATGGTGGTCTGGATTAAATGTCCTTTATCTGTGAAGGCTGTGAGTATGTTTGTTTGGAGTCTGTGGTGTCCTTAGGGCTTCCTGTGCCCTAACCCACTCTCCCTGAGTTTAGCAGAATATACTCTAAATTTGATTCAAAGTGACTGACACCCTGCCCTGAGGTAAAATGTCAGCCCACTTGACCTCTTGGGTTTCCTGAAAACATGTAGGGGGTAAGGGGGTGCTACTATACTAAAAAAAAATATATATATATTTTTTTGTAATCATTTTTAGTGCCCCCCTCACCCACACCTCCCAACTGTTCCTCATTAGGAACCACATTTTTCAATCCTGTTGTGGATAGCGTAAGGGTGGTTTATAACCCCTGCCAGCTTTTTTTGTCATCTGTGTCCCATTGTGGAGATTTCCATTCACTTCTTTTGCAACAGCCACAACAGGAAGTGAGGAAAATCCCTGTTGGTCAGCAGATTTACCAGAAATAGTGTCCCCATTGGAAGATTTCTCATCTATTATTGTTCTGGCGACAACCCCAAATTTGGGACTTTCAGTGATAACAGTCAGCAGGTCTAAGGAAACATGATGTCATCACGTCCAACAGGTGTATTAGACGTGAAGGGACATACCATAGCCGAAGTGGAGGGAGAGAGAGGTGAGAGGTCATTCCCACAGGACCGAGGATTGGGTGAGTATATGTTCTTTATCCTGTGCCCTAGACCAAAACAAGCACTTAAAAGAGAACTATGGGGTAACCTTTTTATCCCATAGTTCTCTTTAGGGTCACAGGAGGACATGTACTAACCTCCTCCAGGTGACCCAAAGTTCAGTATATAGGGGGCTATTGCCTGCGATATACAGGGACCGCCGCAGCCGGGACGGATCCCAACAATACTGTTGAGATCCAGCCAGCTGGCTGATTGACAGCTGGCTCAGCTTATCTATTTATTAAAGGTATTTATATAGTGCTGACATTTTACGTAGCGCTTTACATAGTTGCACATTTACATGAGTCTCTGCCCTCAAGCAGCTTACTATCTAGAGGCAGAACCCTCCCCCGTCTGTCCCTCCAATCAGCGCTGGAGGATCGGAGAGGGGAGGGGAAGAATCCCTGTGGGGAGAAGTGACTGACAGTCACTGCTCTCTGCAGGAAGACGATAGAGAATTGAGCGAGCGGCAGCATGTGCTCACTTCCCGATCAATAGAGCCGACCTGTGATAGCTTCAATGTCACACGTGGGGTCTAACTATGGGGATGAGTGTAATTCACTTACCTCATAGTTCCCCCCCCCCCCCCCCCCCCATTTCATCTGCAGTCTTCTCTTGGTCTTTGATCGTACGATAATCGCAAAGTGAATGGAAGGCGTGCGGATCGCACGTCTTCCGTTGAACAAGCAGGCTGGAAAACCCGCCGAGAATCGCACGATTCTCGGTGGGTTAGTGGCGCGCTTGTTCGACAACTGCCGAACGGGACGGTGTGCACACGCGCACACTGCCCATTCAGCATTGCAGCCATCGGAAGCCCGCCCCTCAGCGGGGCGGGCTTGCGATGATCGCAAGTACGATCTGCCTGTCCAAGATGGGCAGATCGTACATTTTTTAAATTGCTTTACAACCCTCGCAAGAGGGTATGGCCACCTTTAGGTGTATGAAAACCTTTACGCTGCCCATACACCTGACGATTATCGTAAGATAATCGCGGGTGATCCCGCGATCGTATGATAATCGCAAGGTTGATGGGCAGCGTGCGACCGCATTTACTGTACAGTCGTATGATTTTCGTAACGAGGACGCTAGAAAACCCGCCGAAAATCGTACGACTTTTTGCGGGTTGGTAGCACGATCACAAGACGAAAGCCGCACGACCCGCGGTGCGCAAGCGCACACTGCCTGCTCACCATTGCAATCATCTGCAAGCCCTCCCCTCAGCGGGGAAGACTTGGGATGATCGCAACTACGATCTGCCTGTCCATGATGGGCAGGCCGTACAAAATTTTAATCACCTTACAACCATCGCACAACGAAAGTCGTGCGATGGTTGTAAGGTGTATGACCACCTTTAGACATATTTAGCACTGAAGTTGAAACAATATGTCACTCATCAGAGTCCGCCTCTCACATTAGAGTCCCCCTTTCACAGGAGCCCCCTTCAAAAAGTGTCACTCCAAGTGTTTTGGGTGCCTTCTATATGCACGGCAGAATGGCATAGGGCAGGAGATGCAGTAGGTCTGGATGGAGGTGGACCCCAGATAGAGTTCTTTCTGTCCTCTTCTGAATGTTGGTGGCAGCCCAGCATGCCGCCATCTTTGGATTGACAGCATGCATTTCCATAGTGCAGATGGGCTGGCATAGCAATAAATGATCCTGTGCGTCCTGACCACATGGCGTCGTTAGTTGTTATGTTGCAGGCAGTCAGCCCGCCTGCACAATGGAAACACATGACGCTGTGTGGGGCCATCAAGGATGTTTGCACAGAAATATGGGATAAATCAATACTGGACTTTCCATTTTACCATTTAAATTTGGGACAATCTCGTACTATACAGGATGGGTGGCTGCTAATTTGCTTATGATAATAGCCAAGATCTAGGAAGATTAACATTTCACAATGTTCAGTCCATTCCATAAATATTGTTTAAAGCAAAACACTTCTTTAACTAAAACATGTACAGAGAGAAATGTATATATATATATAGATCACTGCTGACCTGTTTGGAAAATGCTAGAGATCTGGCTGTTTTGCTGATCCAGCAGTCTTCAAGAATTTCCGGTTCACTGGCCCAAATGCAAAACTAAGTCCAACCTTCTCTGGATGCATACTTCTACCCGGTCAGTGACTCCGAAAATATTAATTATGAGGGTTTGCATGACCACAAGGTAACTGACATTTTCAGAAGCAGGTCAGCAGTGGTATGCTGCCATAATGAAGATATAGAGGCGACTTTTGACTTGTTGTTCAGATGCACCCAGAGCTTCCATCCTCATCTTTGCTTCACCACCTAAAGAATCACTGCCCTGTAGAATTGCCAAAATACCCTGTAATGTCTGTGTCTGTTTTTATGTATTTATTTATTTAAATGCACTCTTCATGCTTGGTGGCCAAGATGTAGAAATGCGTGGTGTGCTGGTGATGATGCACGGGCGGTACATGTAAAGCACGCCTACCCGCTCTTTTCCTGCCACACTACAGAGAAGAAGGGAGGTGGACTGTGTGCACTGCCCTGAAATAAGTATGCATGTGAGGAGCTCTGACACTTAGCCTTGCTGGCTGTGTGTTTGTTCTAGGTCAGTGACTCATAAAGGTGGCCATACACTTTACAACCATCGCAAGACCTTAGTCTTGCGATGGTTGTACAGTAATTTTAAAAAAACGTACGATGTGCCCATCTTGGACAGGCAGATTGTACTTGCGATCATCGTGCCATGACCCCAATGCTGAACGGGCAGTGTGCGCGTGCGCACACCGGCCCGTTCACCATTTGTCTACCAAGCATGCCACAAACCAGCCGAACATCGCCTGCCATACACTTTGCGACTATGGTACGATCGTGGGATTTCCCGCGATTATCGTGCGATAATCTCACAGTGTATGGGCACCTTTAGACACTAGCGAAGAAAGGAAAGAGATGCCAGTCTTTTAGCCTGCACCTGTAAAAACCAGTCATTAATGACAGTACCCTATCCCAGTGGCGTAACCAGAGTTATGGGCGCCCGGGGCAGAACATTTTTTTCGCCCCCCCCATATTATATAAACATCCAATCCTTAACATGACATGTTCACTTTAAGCTCCTATAACAGTGCAGCAGTGCTCTATGGATTCTTCCCATTGAGGTAGGGGGGGGTAGCTATCTCCAAAAAATCTGTTGCAGTGCACAAAATGACCCACCGACATATGTTCCCAGAATAACAAAGACATCATAAATATCACACAGAATGGAAACTGTGGATTTGGCCCCTTGGAGCGATTATCTGTGTATAGGAAGAAACTTCCTGCTGCAGAATGTTGGAAATAATTCAGTAAAATCGCCTCCATCTCGCCCGCCTACCAGGGCACATTGCAGCATGAAAAGCTCTGTGTAAGAGAGGTGCTAATTGTTATGACATTTCCTCCACCATATAAATGGCATCATTATCCTGACAAGACAAATGGCGGCTCTCCAAGCCATCTGCCAATCAGTTTAATATCAGTTATCTGCCGGCCTGGCATGTCCCATTGCAGTGACTGAGAGCAGATGATGGCTCTTTTCTTTTATGTAGCGTGACTCCAGAACCCAGTGGACTATTACACCCCCAAGCATTTAGGTGGATACATCCCAATGAGGGTCCTCTTAGTCAATTTCTTTAAAGTGACTCTGTTGCTTTCCAAATACAATACAAAGCATGACTCTTGCAATAGGAGATACTAAATATTCTCTGGTAGGTGGGAATCCTGAACACCACTCTGTTATGTCACTTCTGAGCCCTGTAGTTATGTATAGGGCGGCATGAGGGACCAAAGCACGTAGCAGCGGACACTCCTGGAACCATTGTATGACAAAGACTTTGGTGAAGCCTTGAAGAAAGAGTTTGAACAACCAGTGAGGTAAGTGTTCAGTGTATTCTATTGCAGAAATCAGTGTTTGCCTTTTTTGGAAAAGCAAGTCACTTTAACCACTTGTTGACCGGAGCAATTTCTTACTATTTGCACACACATGATATAATCTGACTTTTTGGCTAGAAAACAGCTTCAAACCCCCAAACAATTGTATATTTTCTGAAAGCAGGGGCCCTGTAGAATAAACAAATGCTAGTTGCAATTTTTTATGTTGCATGGTATTTGCGCAAATGTTTATCAAACCAGTATTTTTAGGATAAGGTACACAAAAATGAAATGTAGTGCACAGAAACAGAATAAAATACCCGATTTTTTGGGGTAAAATATAAAAGATGTGGTCACATCGGGTAAATAGATACCAAACAGGTCAAGCCTTAAAATTGTGTTCGCGTTCGCTGATTGGTTGCTATGGACAACTGATCTAAATTCTGTCTGCTCCAGTTTTGATAAATTTACTCCAATATGTTTGTGTTGTGTCTGAAAAACAGCTAAAGTTGCTGTATAGCTGTTGTGTGTGTAATCATTTGCAAAATTTCCTTTATACAAGTTCAATACACTATGCACATCAGCTGAAATGGCCAAATATTTTGTTAGTACCTACATGAGTTCATATTACATAGGAGGTAGCTAGCTGGGGTGACTTACAAACCACATCTGCAGTCTGCAACATTATTGGTCACGCTGCATGTACTCTTGGGTATGGCAAGTGTTTTGAAGCACATAAAAGGCAAAACAGAGTTTGGACATGTGAAATGGAGTAGAGATTCTCTGAAGAACTAATTGTAGAGTGGTGGTCTCTGTCCCCAATGTAAACCACACCCAAAAATTTGAATGATACTGCTAGATTATATAAGGACATCATGCACACGAGAAACGGCCGGCACGTACAGCTCCGTGCACGGCGGCATCGGGCAGCTCCCAGGTGCTGCGTGTGATTAGTACGCAGCCCCTGTCCTTCTCTATGTGAATACGCAGCTGTACGCCGCCCTACGCCCACCTCAAGTGCAGGTCCGTACGGGTGCGGGTGTCCCAGCTCGGACTCAGACAGGATCCATCCTGTCAGCGTACGAGTACGGACACCCGCACGGACGTGCAGGGCGGGTGAGCGTAGGGTGGCGTGCTCGTGACATATGTTTGACTCATCTTTTTGTATCTCAATCCCTCTCTGTCCCTTTAATATACCCCAGCCCCCGTTACTGTACCCATCCTTCCCTATCCCACTTTATACCTCAATCTCCACACTGTCCTTCTATTCTACCTCAGTTACTTCCATCAATCTTTTAGACCCTAGTCCTCCTTCTGTCCCTTTCTTGTACTCTAATGCCTTCTTCTTTCTCTGTAATCTACCCCAATCAATCTCCTGTCCCTCTACTGTACTCCAGTCCTCCATCTGACCCTCTATTGTACCCAAACCACCCCTCCCCTGTCCCGCTACTGTATCCCCATCCACAACATCTGTGTTGTAAAAGCTGTTTTCAAAAACATGGACTAAAAGCTCTGTGGCACATCTCTTCTTTCTCAAGACACTTAATGTTTGCCAGGGGCGGTGATAAAGTTATTTACAACCAGCGTGGTTGATGCCAACTCCTGGAAATGGCTGCAGATATTCTGGCACAGCTTGGCGCTCACTGGGAACTTTATGAACTGAAACAAATGGGAAGCATTCTTTAGTTAAACTCATTTATAGTCAGAGCTGCCAAATTAGTGCAAGCATTGTGCCAACAGCTATAATCAAATCTCCCGGATGCCAAATAAATATTATTCTGAGCAACAAATCCCCATCTTCCTCTTACTGTAATCATCCCTGGTTGTAATCATAAAGAGAAGACATGTTAGTCCCAAAACTTTCACAGCCTGCAATAGTAACTGATCACTCACAAAATACCTGGCTCCTGGAAGACTCTGCTCTTTCTGCTATAAGGGTAGCCATACAGGACTCAAATTTCTGCTGAATCGGCCACAATTGGAACTGCGGGTGCCCTTGTAGGCAGCACCCAGTTTGACAAAATGTGACTGAAAATTCAAAGGAGCTGGATGGAAAACTGCCAAACAGTGACTGCATCCAATCAGATCTGTTTAGCATGGATGGGGTAATCAAGTGATTTCTACAAGTGTATGGCCATTTCCTCTCCTGAAATACTCTCCTGAAATATTTCCTCTCCTGAAAACAATGTTCCTCTACTGAAACACTCAGCACTACTGGGGGACTCTGCTCCTTCCACTATCTAAATCAACTCTCCTAAAAATACTCTGTGCTGCTCCAGGACTTTGCTTTTTTTCACTTTCTAAGGGCCCGTTCACACCAGTGGATGTCCATTGTGCTCTGGTATAACGTGTGCACGTTGTTTTGAGTTGGTAGGGGTAGGTGGTGTTAGAATGTATCAAACTATTTACTTTTTTCGTCTTTTAACTTTATTGAAATTAAATGACATTTTATTCAAAGAAGACATGCTGAAGTTTTATGCAACACACACCACATATGTATGTCGTGAACAAGGCACATAAAAATAAATAATTTTATGTGCCCTTGCGTTGAGCCTGCAATGATCAATACTGGTTAACGCAGTGCAACACACCTAGTGTAAACAAGCCCGAAGTCTACTTTCCTAAAATAGTCAGCGCTGCTGAAGGACTCTGCTTCTTCCACTGTCTAACTCTCCTCTCTTGAATACACTGTGCTGCTGCAGGACTGTGCTGCTTACGCTAGCTCCTTCCTCTATCCAATGCTAGACATACACGAAAAGACTTTCTGTGTGAGAAATCACTTGATTCCCCCATTCAGGGGAAACAGTGTGGATTGAGAATTCTCCCCTGCCAGTTATGTATTGCGATAGCCGACACCTGCGGCTGTCTAAATACCCAAACAGTGACTGTATCTGTTTGGATGCAGGGCTGTTTGCTCAAAACATTTTCAACCAGTTCCTTTGATTTTGCAATCGAAGTTTGTTGAGCCTGGTGGGGCAGGCAAGTCAGGAATCAGCCAAAATTCAAAATGTGTTTGGCTAGACTAACTCATCTCTCCTGAAATATTCCGGAATGCTGGGGGACTCTACTCTTCTCTGTACCTAACACTCCTCTCCTGAAACACTATGTCCTACTGGAGGACTCTGGTCTGTCCTCTATCTGAAGGTGCCCATAGACTGCACGATTCTCGTACGAGAATCGCGGGAAATCCCGCGATCATACAAGAATCGTGCAGTGTATGGAAGGCGTGCGACCGTTTATACTGTACGGTCGCACGTCTTCCGTCGAATCAGAATGCTAGAAAACCCGCCGGGAATCGTACGATTCTCGGCGAGTTAGTGGCCTGCTGGTTCGACAACTGCCGAACGGGCCGGGGGGCGCACGCCCGTTTGCAGTCATCGTAAGCCCGCCCCACATTACAGTCATCGTAACCCTGCCCCTCAGGGGGGCCGGCTTGCGAGGATCGCAAGTACGATCTGCCTGTCCAAGATGGGCAGATCGTACATTTTTTAAAGTACTTTACAACCCTCGCAAGACAAAAGTCTTGCGAGGGTTGTAAAGTGTATGGGCACCTTAACTCTCCTCTGCTGCAATACTTTGCTGATGGGGACTCTGCTGATCTTTTATTAAAAGATTCAAGCAACATTTTATACAAAAGTACAAAACAAAAATGGTACAAAGTGTACAGAAACTAAATATAAAATGTATACATTCACGTTACATACAGTACTGTACAAAAGTTTTAGGTAGGTGGGCAAAAAAATGCTATAATGTAAGAATGCTATACCGCGTGGTTATACCCGCACCTGCACCTCCGTGCGGATGAGCGTACTCGTACGCTGACAGGATGGATCCTGTCTCTGTCCGAGCCAGAAACACGCACCCCTACGCGCATGCACTTGAGGTGAGCGTAGGGCGGGGCGTACGGGCACGTAGTCCCATAGAGAAGGACAGGGACTGCGTACTAATCACACGCAGCACCTGTCCTTCCCGGGAGCTGCTTGGTATGGCCCTGCACGCAGCACGGAGCTGTATGTGCAGGCCGATTACAGTGTGAATAAGGGCTTACACAAGTACTGGAAGGATTATCAGTGCCACAAGGGTTAAACTCTCCATCAGCTTTAGTAGGTGTTTTTTTTTTTTTTTAAATTACTGCCTGCAATACCAACAACAACCTGATGCGGCACTGTAGAGACATCATCAGATGCTATGGTTGAGCAGGCAGTTTTGGATTCAGCAGGACAATTGGGTTCAACAACAGAAGAGTAAATGGGTTCAGCTGAACCTTGTAGTCCTTCTGCAGGAATGCTATTTTTTAAATGCAAATTCTCCTTAGCTGTCACATGATCAGTCCCAGTACTGATAGATAAGGAATTATTAGGCAGGCAAGACAAACTGCCAATGACTGTCAGCCACTATCAAGTGTCAAAAAACAATCTGAGTCACAGTTTGGGGTTTATCAGGCATATGCTCTGGTATGTCCTCATTTCCAAATACCAGCTGATCCACCTAATCAGGGACTTCAATGATTGGATCACCCTTAGCATACCACCCAAGTTCTGTGAGGGCATGGGGCTACTTACCTCGCACTGAGGGGACAATGGCTCAGAAGGGCAGGGGATCAGAACAGGGGATCTCCACCACTACCTTTATTTTTGCCATCCTTGCCAGTTCTACCTAAATTTTCTAAATTTTCTTTGACTGGCCCATCTCTCCCTTCCAGCATGGCCACAATGGTTTTATGATGCTCAACATGCACCTTTGCCAACTGGATCTTTGAATCCATGAAGCCACAATTATGGCTAAACAGCCGTTTACATCGCTTTCACAATCGTTTTACCTCCACTCCTAGCTTGTAAAACATTTTCCTGCTCCTTATTCAGGATCTTAATCTCGACCACCACTGTCTCCAGAATGAATTCTGCTCCTTTACTTTCTCCAGGGGCAGACAGATCACCAGCACTTACTTTGGTAGCACCGAGGCAGGCATCTCGCTTGTCAGCCTAGGAGATGGCTGAGAGCTCCTAGCAGGGGAAACACTGCTGCCCTATGGCTTTCCCAGGAAGGAGCCAGGAGGTTTGGGATAGTTCAATCCACACTCTCTTCTCACACATGCTCTGGAACACCTGCAGAATCACAGCACACAAGACACAACGGGGGGGGGGGGCGCGGGAGCGGATCACACTGG
>NW_017307038.1:436987-459395 GCF_000935625.1 Nanorana parkeri
GCAGTGCGAGGCCCCGGTGTTCTAACACCGGGACCCTGCACTGCCCCATATTCCAGGACCGGACCCCACTGAGGGTGTGGGGGTGCCCAGGACCGGACCCCACTGGGCCCCCCCACAGCCTCATGTCCCGGTGCGCCGGCACCGCCCGCACCGGCGGTAGTTCCGCCACTGCATACACCTATGATTATCTGCAGATTTTCTATGGTCAGATAGAAAAAGTGCAACAGATTCCTCCATTTACACTATACTGTGTGGATGGAGGAATCTCCCACTGAGCCAAGCTTCAGTATCTTGCTAGTCGGCCCCACTGGCTCTCAAAATACCTGATCAATGCCTACATCCAATCAGATCGTTCAGGTATTTTGACAGCCAGCGATTAGCAAGATACTGAAGCTTGGCCTAGTGGGAGATTCCACACAGTTTAGTGTAGATGGAGAAATCTGTTGCACTTTTTCCATCAGAACATAGGAAATCTGCAGATAATCTATAGGTGTATGGGCAGCTTTATAAGAATGATTTCACCTCCTTCATCTTCTCTATGTTGACATATGTAGCACATTTTGCTTTCTTCAGTGGTAGTAAAAAGCTATTCTTCCTCCAAAGCCATTATTGGATCCAGAGCACAATCTCCGCCTCTCATCTTTAGCATTACCATCTGACCTGCATATTTATGTCAAATATACGTTAATGTTTCCCAGCCACTCATCTTAAGCCAATTTGGAGTAATATCATCTGTGGAGTCAGAATTATTGGAACATTAGCGGCGTTCACTGGGCGCAGTTCTTAATGGACTTCCAATTTCACTGCAGAGCTTTGAAAGCTTTTACTGATGCGCAATCTACTTATATCATTATGACTATTTATAAATTCTTGTTCAATAATTTGGCATCGTGGAGGGGGCAATGAACAGCAAAATGTTATTACCTATAAAAACATAAATAAACATTAAGTAAAACTTCAGCCACAAATGTATTCCTTTTCAAATGGGGTATGGTGAAATCCTCTGTCCCCATTGGCGAAGATTTCCCCTCAGTTTCCTTTCCCAGTTACCACATAGGGAGTGATTTAAATCTTCCAAATAATGACACACACAGCCATAACACTTTGCAGAGTCTAACACTTCTCCAATCCCTTTAAAAGTAATTATTAAAAATATCTACTTAAGCACTTTTATATATATATATATATATTTATATAAATTTGTTTTTACTGTTTATCTTTCCGGGTTTAAAGTAAACCAATATATTCTGCCTCCTGTGAGACCTCTGTATTTTTAGTAAGAGCGTCCTCACCGCAAAAAGATGTGGCCATTTATTGTTAATCCCAGGTATTGATAAATATGTGATGTGCAGAGATCTCCACCACCATCTGCAAAACTGTGCTATAAACCAGCACACCAATCCTTTTACAATAGCAAAAGCTTCATTTATTGAAGCTTCTTCTCCCATGAACAAGCGCTTTTCGGGGGCCACACAGTGTCCCTTCATCAGGCTTTAGCATTGACGATCATCATCAGCGCTAAAGCCTGATGAAGGGATCCTGTGTGGCCCCGAAAGCGCTTGTTCACGTGACAAAGGACTTCAATAAATGAAGCTTTTGCTATTCTAAATAGATTGGTGTGCTGGTGACATTTCTACAATTTTCTGTACTATATTGCGGGACGCGCGGTTTAGTACCGCTTGGATGCCACTATAGCCTGTACAATGCACATTGAAATGCATTGTTTTTTATGTTTTAGGGCGTACGAAAACGTGCGGAAAACCACTAACCACTAAAGCCCTGATGAGACTTAGTGATGAGAGGACAATTTCACCAAAACGTATTTGCTTGGAAAACAGTGATTTTTATAGAAATTGAATCAAAATAAAACTCGAATTTTGGACTGTTTGATGAAATTGGCTTAAAGTGACATTAAAGCCAAAACTCCCCCCTCCATGCTAGTGTAAGGACTTACCTTAAATGATGCCTTTTGATCCGATCATCATCTTCTTTCCAGTAGTTTTCAGGACTCCCTCCAGCGCTGGTGCCGGTCTCTGATCCAGCGCACTTCCTGTCCCACGGAGTCTGTGCGGGTGCACGCTGCTGCATTACCTCACCGAAGATTTCTATGGCACAGACGCCCGCCCCATGATCCTTTGTGGCCGCCGAGAATCTTCAGATCTTCGGACACTTGCTAGAGATAGAGATCACAATTCATTTGTTTACAAACAAATGCATAGGGATATCATAAGAGTTACCATTAGGGCTAGAGTAAAACATTTTGGGCACCAGAACAGGTCCAGGATCATTAAAGGAGAACTATGAGATGAGTGATTTCCACTCACCTCATAGTTCTAAGCCGACCTGTGACAATGAGATTGTCACAGGTCGGCTCAGTAGATCGGGAGGTGAGGGAACACATACCGGGTTCCCTCACCTCTCAATCCTGTCACGGCTCTCTGACGCGACAGGGGGAGGGGCTGGATTCCCCTCTCCCCGCTCCGATCTGCCAGTGCTGACTGGCCGAACGGACGGGGGAGGGGGCGGGTACAGCTGGCTCTGCCTCTACATAGGCAGAGCCAGCTGTCACTCAGCCAGCTGGGCGGATCCCGTCATCTACGTCGGGATCCGCTCCAGGTGCGGCGTCTCAGTATACCGCGAGCTGTAGCTCGCGGTATACTGAGCTTAGGGTAACGGGAGGACGCTAGTTTGTGTCCTCCCGTTACCCTAAGGAGAACTATGGGGAAAAACACTGACCCCATAGTTCTCCTTTAAAGGGAGCTTCACTAACCATCAGATACCATTTAAAGTCTATCACACCCTTAAAAGAACACCAAAAATGACCTTAAAGCACACCTTCCATTACAAAATGCAAAGTCAATTTAACATACTGTATGTGGGCCCCCCTTTTCCCCATGCTATATATCAGCAGCAAGTTAAAAAAAAAACCTGTAAGTGATTAGTGTAAATATACTGTACTTCCTAGGGATACACCGATACTAGTATCGGTGCCGATATCTGGGCATTTTCATGAGCACTTGTACTCATGAAAATGCCCCAATACTAAGTGCCTATACTGGTACAATTTTTAAGCAGGAGCCGCTACCGTGAGGTCCCGCATTCGCTGGGCAGTCTGTCTTTTACAGCGCCGGTCCGGCCACACATCTCCTCCTTCCCGCTGCCTGCATGCAGCCATATTAAGAGCTGCACCCCCCTGCCCTGGTGAAACCCACAGGTACAACCTTTGTGGCACGCTCCGGTACAGCCCTGTTGACACCTGCCGATACAGCCCTGGTGAGACCCGCACGCAGCCCTGGTGAGACCCTGTACAGCCTTGGTGAGACCCTGAACATCCTTCTGAGACCCTGCAAAGCCTTGGTGAGACTGCTCAGCCCTGGTGAGACAGCACACAGCCCTGGTGCGACCCCACATATCCTCCTGCGACCCTGCACAGCCCTGGTGAGTCCCTGTTCAGCCCTGGTCAGACCCCACACATCCTCCTAAGACTGCAGACAGCCCTGGTGAGACTGCACAGCCCTGGTGAGACCCTGCACATCCTCCTGAGACCCAGCACAGCCAGGCCCGGATTTCCCACAAGGCCACCGAGGCCCGGCCTCGGGGCAGTAGAGTGCAGAGGGCGGCAGCGGTGATCTTGTGGGAAGTTGCGGGCTCCGGTGTAAGGTGTCCGCCGGCCGCAAACTACGGAGCCGGTGGGCGGAGCCTCGGGCCGCCCCGTCGTAGGGAGGGGGGGGCGTATTGTGGAACCTGGCCTTGGGGCGGCAGGGGGAGTAAATCCGGCCCTGAGCACAGCCCTGGTGAGACTGCACACAGCCCTGGTGAGACTCTGCACAGCCCTGGTCAGACCCCGCACAGCCCTGGTCAGACCCCGCACAGCCTCATGAGACCTAGTTACAGCCCTGGCGAGACCCTGCATGGCCCTAGTCAGACCCCGCACAGCCTCCTGAGATACCGCACAGCCCTGGTGAGCAACACAGAGTATGTAGCTTCATATTATTCTGCATTGCTGTATAATGGATTGCTTGGATTTGTAGTCCTCTGTAGCTGATGGTATTATTCTGCATTGCTTTGTAGAATGTATTGCTGAGATTTATAGTCCTCTATCGCTGGTGCTATTCTGCATTGCTGTATAATGGATTGCTGGGATTTGTAGTCCTCTATAGTTGGTGGTATTCTGCATTGTTGCATAATGGATTGCTGGAATTTGTAGTACTCTATAGCCGGTGCCTTTCTGCATTGCTTTATAATGTATTACTGGGATTTGTAGTCCTCTATATAGTGACTCGGCAATCAGCTACAGTCGCTATTGGGGTATTCTGACAAAAGTCGATTTAAAATATCAACTTTTGTCTAACAAGGGCTCTTAATGGGGCCACACACTAATCCAATTTTGGCCAAGTTAGCAGGTCCATATTCAGCCAACTATGGCTAGAACACACTCCTTCCAGCAAGATCCCAGGGAATGGTGAGTAGCCTAAATTTCGCGAGAAGACCATCTACACTGTGCTGTAGTGTCTTGTAGTGAGATTTGGACTACTCAGCATTTCCTGGGATCTTGCCGGAAGGAGTGTGCGATTTCATTCTGGGATCAGAAGGAGCTTGACATTAAGGATGGGCTCGGGCGTGTTTGCAGGTCCACGTGCCGAGCCCGCCAGGAAGCTGACGGCGCGCAGCGCCAATCACAGGCACTGAAACATTTCCTGACCTCTGCAGCTGCGGACCGGGAAAATGTCTCAGTACCTGTGATTGGCTGCGAACACACCCGAGCCCATACTTACTTGACATTACCCCCTGCAGTATGGATGCTGGGGAAAGATAAGTTTTTGTTAATTAACTTTTTTTCCTTTCATTTTAACTTGAACACTGCTTTTAAAATGGGGAAGGAGTCCTAATATTTTAAGTGGATCTTGCATTTTACTGCAAGGTCTGCTTTATTTTGCCTTCACTGATGCTGCAATGCATTTCTCTGAAATGTCCTGATTTTCACTGACATTTTGGGGAATTTCGTTTATCCCTATTAGTGTTAAAGTGACATTAAGGTATACCCCCCCCCCCCCAAAGGACTTACCTTAAATGATGCTTCTTGACAGCCTGCTGACTGCTGTGTCGTTTATGTCCCACGGAGTCTGTGCAGGTGTACGCTGCCAGGCTGCCTGCATTGACATACCTTGTGTCTCTCCTCGTCTCCCGGCCGAAGGTCTGTACTGCGCATGCGCCCGCCCCATCATGCTTTGCGGCCACCTGAGATTTTTTTATATCTTCGGACAGGAGCGCACAGCAGAGACACGGGTAAGTTTAAACCTTTTTCGTAACTTTTTTTTTTTTTTTTCGTTTTGCATATATCTAATGCTTGCTAGCAGTAGATATATGCAAAACCCGCTGAGGGTTTAAATATCTTTTAAATTGTGACATTCATTTCTCAGTAGAGTATCAGTAGAAACCTGTACCTTTTATAGTTAGTGAACTGCTGCATGTCCATGTGCTCTTTTATTGTAGACAAGACTTGAATCAAAGCCCTTGTGATGTCTTAAATAACGTGTCAATAAAATGTCTCCTGTTCTGTGTAACTGCCTGTAAACGGTCAGGATGAGGGTTGTTCAGCCCCCGTCACAAGAATAACCTAACGGAACGAACACTTAATTGTACTCATTAGCCATGTTATCTGCCCGCTCTAAGGTGTATAATTTGCCGTGGAATTCAGAATGCACTCATGTGTGTGGAACCCAGTGTGCCATCCTCCAATCCTGCATACACTCCTTAATTGAACATTTTTTGCAGAAGTCAAGTAGATGAAGAAGTCAGAAGCTGCTGTCGGTGGCCGCTGAGCACAGAGCATTGTGTTATCCAGAAACGAGAAGCTCCGTATTCCACACGTTATAATGAAGCAGGCATTGCAGGCGTATATCCAGTAACTGAGAACAGCACCAGCACAGAGCCTACATCATCCATCTGAGCTGCCACAAACACACTGACAGCTATGACCTCTCATCAGGTAAGGAGCTGCATGTTCTGTTCTTCTGTTGCTGACTTTCCTTTTGTTAAGTTTAATTATGTAACAGAAGGGACCTCTAAACACAAATAATGGACTCCAGACTGCAAAAGCCGGGTCCCCTTACCGTGGACCCCAAACCACACATTCTGGACTGCTAACCACAGATCCTAGATCCCTGACCTTCTAATCTAGGCCCATGACCTAAGACCCTAGACCCCAACCTTAGATCCTAGGCTCCTGACACTAGATCCTGGACCCGTACTCACACATCCTGGACCCTGACCGGACTCTTGACCTCAGTTCCTAGACCACTGACCTCTGATCCTGGACCCCTAATCACAGATATTATACCCCTGCCCTTAGATCCTTAATATCTTTGACGACAAATCCTGGTCCCTTGACCACTTACAGTATATGGATTACCTAACTACAGATTCTAGACAATATTACCTCTCTGTCGCGCAATATGTCTCTGTCGCGCACCCACCTAAAGAGCTGCAGAGAAAAGGTAATGGGTTCTCTGTCGTACCTCTGTGATAGACTTCTTGTATTGGTTCCACAGCACCCCAGCAAATCTTGTGAGGTTTTATAAGAGCTTTGCTAGATAAATAGTATATAGGCTCAATAAATATATGAAAAGAAGGAATAATAAACAACAGCATATGACAGAATCACATTAGGTACTTGTGCATAGATCTGCTACAGCTACCTAAATACTACATAAAGCAATGCTATACTGACTAATGCAGTCATGAGCTGATGGCAGGCCATGGTTGTTAAACACTAGTCCCAATAGACCTGGGTCTCTAACCAACTGTACCAGTGGTATTTTCTTCGGCTAGCCAATGATGGGGCACAAAGTACAATTGGTGAATTACTCTGACAAACAGTAGTACAGTGACCCCTGGCCTCACACCCATCCTGGAGTTGAAACAATGATTCTGAGTTGGTTAGCAGGGAAACAGGCGTCCCCGCCTCCTCCAGCCGACGTTCCTGGATCCGCACAGCATCTCAGACTACATTCACAGCAGGTGCCGATCTTAGATGTCAGCGATACAGTCTTCCTAGGATGAAATCAGCAGTCTCTTGATTCTGGCATCAGCTGTAATGTCGGCCTCGGTGTCCGTTCGTTCACACAGGGCCGCAGCTCGCCGTCTCACCAAAGTGGGCGGCACCCTCACTCACAGTCCGGAGCTATCGTTCTCCAGCCGGGGAGTATGTAGTGTCCTTTCCTGCCAGGCAGTATTCACACGGCAGGAGTACAGAAGTTAGCATTGCTGGAGTTCTAACAGTGACACAGTCAGCAGTCCTCTCTGTAGTGGGGTTGCCACCTGTCCGGGATTCACCTGGACAGTCCGGGTTTTGAATGCTGTGTCCGGGTCTCATGGCAGCAGAAACCTGGACACATGTCAGGCAGACGGGGCAACCAAAATTAAGATAGGGGCTACTGGCCCCCCACTGAAAATAGTCTCAACTGTGATGATTTACATATGAATGGGTGGTGCTTTTTACATATGAATAAGCCACGACTCATTCTCCCCAAAAAATGTTTACGCGTCGCTACAGTGTTCGGGTTTTGCTTGAAGAAAAGGTGGCAACCCTACTCTGTAGTGTCTGTTGGCTCCCCATGCAGGAATTCCCGGGCTTCTCTTACCCATACACAGTTCACTCCTCTCTCCGCCCAACAACATCCTCGGAGTTGTAGTTTAGGTAACTCAGTTCATTATGGTCCTTTCCCGGCTGTGTACTTCAGCTCCAACAAGTCTCTGCTGCAGGGATCCCGGGCAGCAGCAACAGTTAACTCCTAAGGTAGAGAATGCTGCACCAGGACAATGGCTGCACCTGGGCTACATCTCCATATGCTAGAAATTGTTTGATTCATATTTAGGACTCAGATATAAGAAGGGAACACACACAGTTCAGGATGACATGTGTCTGAATCAGGGGCGGACTGACAACATATGGGGCTCCCGGCAATAAGAGATTATGGGGCCCCCTTGGGTTTCGCCCATATAAAATCCACCCAATGCATTATTACAAGGGGTGGGCAAATTTCATGCATCTAGCTGTGGTAAAACTACAAATCCCATCATGCATCTAGCTGTGGGTGTCATGTATATGCAAAAGTCTTGCAATGCATCATGGGTCTTGGAGCTCCACCACAGTTACGGAGCCAGAGTTTGCGCACCCCTGAAGATCCTCTACAGTTTAGGAATGATCAACGCACAGCAAACCTCAGACCAAAACCAACGTACGGCAAACCTCAGACCAGAACCAACGCACTGCAAACCTCAGACCAGAACCAACGCACTGCAAATCTCAGGCTAGAACCAACACACACGAAACCTCAGACTAGAACTAACGCACTGCAAACCACAGACCAGAACTAACGCACTGCAAACCTCAGACCAGAACTAATGAACTGCAAACCTCAGATCAGAACCAACGCACAGCAGACCTCAGAACAGAACCAACGCACAGCAGACCTCAGAACAGAACCAACGCACGGCAGACCTCAGAACAGAACCAACGCACAGCAGACCTCACAAACACACACAGTACACACATAACACATAAGGGCATACATGTCCTCACTCACACTGGTCATACATGTTCATGTGGCGTGCACGCCTTTAAACAGCCAATCCCGGGAGGGACAGGTGCTGTGTGTGGTTGCATGCAGCAGCCTGTTCTTCCCCATGGGAGGACAGAGCTGTACGGTGTCATACGGACACCCGGACTTCACCTCTATGCGGGTACGGGGGCTCCGCACTTGGACGCAGACAGGATCCATCAGACACGGATGACACCGTACAGCCGCGTCCTCCCATAGAAGAGAGCAGGCTGCTGTGCGCAATCACACGCAGCACCTCTCCCTCCCGGGATCAACTGTTTACAGGTGTGCACGCTGCATGGACGTGTGCTCCCAGTGTGAATGAGGCCTAATACACACACACACACAACACTTAATACGCATACACACACAACACATAATACACACACAGCACACACACAATACACAAACAGTACACACAATACACATACAGTACACACAATACACACGCAATACAGTACACACAATACAGGACACGCACACACAGCATCACTATTCAGCCCGCTCATAGTCCAAGAAGCCAGGGGAGGAAGAGAGGAGAAGGCTGAGACAGGGAAAATAATCCCCCCTCCCACTCCCCACCCTGCTCCCGGCTGGAATGTATGGTGTATAGGAGAAGCTGTGAGTGCAGGAGAGCTCCTCATACCTCCTGACAGCTTGCCTCCTCCTTTCTCCGGTCGTATCGTCTCACTCCCAGCTGAGTATCTGCCCGACCTTCCAGGCCCCCCTTCCCCAACTCCCTCAGGTGCCCTGGCAGTGCCTGCAGAGGGAGAGGGGTATCGTCCACCCTGGCTGATTAATATTATATGCCCCCCCTAGTATCGGTGCTGACAGGATGTGTGGAGGCAGACTCCCCTAGCCCGTGCTGGGTTCGGTCCCCGCTCACACGCTCACTTGATGGAGCCCACCTGGTACAGGCCAGCTGCCTGTACACCCCTATCGGCAGGCCTGGTCACAGGCACCATGCTGGTCGAGGCAAGTGACAGTGAGACGGTCAGATAATGCTTTCACTTAGTTTTACTATAGCCACAGATTCTGCCAGATTACAGACTTGAAAATCTTTTTGGATGAGAATTGCTGAAGTTGTGATACGTTGGTTTTGTTCACTTCAAAGTAGTTATGCTGCAGGGAAGCTGCAGCAAACACTAGGAACACATAAATAACTGACTTCTTGGAGGTGTTCACCTTTTTTACTTCCATACTGAGCATGGAGGACACCAAGAACATTATCTGTAATCTGTGATAGGTATGAGCAATTAACAGCCATTAGAGTGAGTGGGCCCAGGTGTTTTCACTGCCACCCAGACGCCTCCACCTGCCACCATACGCAGTCCAGCTGTGGCCAGCATTGTCTGCGCGGCTCCAGCCTCTGCTGGCTCATCGGATTGAACAATGAGCATTAGCCGCAGTCACAATACACCTTGTTAAGTTCCAGCCTGGCCAGCTCAACATGGCAGCAAATTATTAAATAATAGACAAAGCGACATTAGTTCACCAGTATAATAATTTTCTCGCTACGGAGGCCAAAAACATCACGCAGGTTGCTCCATCACCCACACATGGCGGCCCATAATTACAAGATACACAATAGATAAAATATGTAATTATTTGGCTTGTCTGTGACTCTGGGAATTGATGAACTGGCACAAAGGACACCAAACGGTCCTGCTACTTGTTAAACTGAAATTGGTGTGTTTGATTGTGGCTGACAAATAAAAATCAGATGATCTATTGTGGAAGGACATCAAGAACTGTTAATGAGCACAAAACTGGCCAAAATCCCAAAATTTGAAGCAGTTTCTCATGATGCGAGAGGAAATTGTGTTGGTTTTTTTTTGGATGACAAACAGAAGGTGATTCTCATGGGTGGGAGGAGAGATTCTTGTCAGGAGCAGAATACGTGTGAAATGCTAAAATCAGCCTGGCAATGGGAGTGGCGGCTCTGTAAGCTGAGAAGTGGGAGGAGAAGGTAATATTACAGCAGGGAGAGAGCTCAGGGTGTCAATCACCGATGTGCTGACTTTAACTAGCAGAGCAATCAAGAGGGAGGAAATTAATTGGATTTATCAGTCCTTATCAGTGACGAATATGAGTAAAGCTGCCCATACACCTTACGATTATCGGACAAAACTTTTGGTCCGATGATCGAATAGTCGTACGATTTTCGTACGGCAGCCCCATCCTGCCCCGATGATTGCAAGATTCATTTAGCCGTAATTAACGAAAAGCACCTGGACGAAATTCAGTAATTGATTTGCCGTATTTTCGTTAGCGCAAGCGCAGTGTAGATCGTGTGACTTTTGACGGACGGAAACGCCAGGAACCTTACGAAAATCGTACGATCTAGCAAAGTTTTCAAACATGCTTGACCGTCAAAAGTCGTACGATTGTACAGTAATGTCGGTCGGACACTGCAATGCACACATACGATTATCGGACGAAAAGTCGATCGCATACGAAAATCGTCCGATAATCGTAAGGTGTATGGGCACCTTTAGACATTTACAAAATTATTGTGCTGGCCCTTTAAACAAACATACTGGGCAGTGACGAATAGGAAAGAGATTAAAGACATTCAAAGAACTATTGTGCTCGCCCTTTAAACAAACATACTGGGCTGTAAGTAAATATCTGATCTGAAAGCTTTCACTGCATTGGCTCTGAGTGGTCACATAACATTGGTGTCACTGGAATTTTTCTCCACAGAAGGTAAGGGCCCTATTCTAGCCACCTGTGATACATGTCTGCACATGATCATATTGTCCAGGCTTTTTTTTTTTTACAATATTTTATTAATATTGAACAAAACAAAAAGGGTTACAGCAAATAAAACCACCGGCATTATCAAGGCACATAGGAAGCAAACTTGAACTTAAAGGAGAACTATGAGATGAGTGATTTCCACTCACCTCATAGTTCTAGCCGACCTGTGACAATTAGACTGTCACAGGTCGACTCAGTAGATCGGGAGGTGAGCGAACACATACCGGGTTCGCTCATCTCTCGATCCTGTCACGGCTCTAGATAGGCAGAGCTAGCTGTCACTCACGTAGCTGGGCGGATCCCAACGTCCAGGTCTGGATCCGCTCCGGCTGCGGCGGCTCAGTATACCGCGAGCTGTAGCGCGCGGTATACTGAGCTTAGGGTAACGGGAGGACGCTAGTTTGTGTCCTCCCGTTACCCTAAGGAGAACTATGGGGAAAAACACTGACCCCATAGTTCTCCTTTAACCAATGTGTATGATTGTGACAGAAACCAAACTATAATGGGCCTGTGGAGAAAGGAGCACCGAGACAAGCCAGGACATGTCTGCTGCTTCTCTCCATTGTAGCCTCTCCAGAACAAAGGACACATGAGGGGAGGGGGTTAGTTGCTCAGCAACAGCCTGTGTACTCCCCCTTCCCTCCCCTCTCATGCCGGCTCCTGCCGGGACCTTTGTAAGTGTTGGTGGGAAGGCTGCATGCTCTCTTCCTCGCTGAATGGTTGACTAGAGGCTGCGCTGAGGCCGGTCTCTGTCTGTGGATTCAAAAGGATACGGACTTAACCCTGTCTGTTCTGCTCCACTGCTGCTGTGAGGCCTGCTGGGATCTGTTGTTCTACCCTTACTGGATGTACTCACACGGTGCCTTGTTACCTGTTGGATTACCTCTTGCTGCACCTCTGACCCCTGGACTACTAGCATTGTGACTCTGGATCTATTCCTTCCTTGGCCCGTTGCCTACTTTCTGGGTGGACCCTCCCCGTGGCCTGCAACCCACCAGGACCTAACCCCGGCCTTTGTACCTTGCTTTGTATACCTGAATTCCCCAATAAACACCCCGCACGCGGGGTTCCGTGTGATTTGCCTCTGTGTATTCTCTCTGCGCTCCTAGTTCGTCACAGGGCCCCATGTGCTAAACCACTATGACAAAAAAGTAAAATGGCCTATAAATGAAACCAATGAATGAGCAGAGCATAAATTGAGACTAACAAAGTAAAAATCAAAAAGACTCACACAGGGCTAATAACTAAAGGATGAAGAGTTTGGAGAAGACGGGAGAAGTGAAAAATTTAGACGACATAGCTGATTTGAAAAAATTCTCCAATTCAGCTCACTTTCCAGTTCAGCTATGTTGTCCTAGATTGTTCACTTCTCCTGCCATCTCCAAACTCTTCACCTTTTTGTGAATAGCCCTGCTAGAGACACAACAGAGATGAGATGTCCAAGTATTTTCTGTGTATAAATATGGGAAATTATTCCACGTGGTGCTGTCTGGCATATTCTCCATTCTTTTGTACATGCACATTATTACACATTTAACCTTCGGTATACTCTGCTGTATCTCCCCTATAGCTGGCTGCTCATTCCCTTATCAACCGCATACACTACTGCATCAATTTAAAGTTTCACGACCAACTTTTCTCATTCTCATTATTAGGCTGTCAGGTGGAGATATTCGCTCCTCCGATAAAATGCAGCTTTGCCGATTTATTTATTCACACACCAAATACAAATGTTAAAAAGAGATCAGAGTCTGGCTGCAGGCAGAGGAGGATTCATAACAGGCGTAAGCGGCTTATTTCATGCCGCTTCCATTGTATTTCTTAATAAAGGCGCCATCTCTTCCATGGCACACTAGTCCAAACTCTGGAGCTGATAATTACACCGAGGCTTCCAACCTTCTCATAGAAAGAATTCTATTTTCATTCTTCAGATTGCCAGCTGTAATCGCAGATACTTAACACGAAATGAAAACTGGCGCTCCTCAATCACACAGAAGAAGCACCTCTCTTGCGTTACTTTCACCGGGAGCTGCTGGATAATTACCTTCTGATTATCTGTTATAATAAGTCATAATAAAGGCTTTAATGAAAGTCACCGGACAGGAGGGAAGGATTGCACTATGAGGCTTGTACAGTCTAGGGAAGAGTCAAGAAGTTCGATTACAGCTGAGCTCCCCTGGAGGACTGATGTGTGTGTAGCTTTTACCCCCGAAGGCGCCACTGAGTATGATATAGGGTTCTCCTACCTGTTTGCCAGCCACCGGCCCCCCTTGCTCAGATCCAGCACACCGACACTCAGATACAGAAACAGGCTCAAGTCTTAGGGTCTTTTTAGGGTATTTATTTGTAAGCTCAACAGGAGAGAGAGGGTTTAGGGTCTGTAGGATGCCCTGGTGGATTCCTTTCTCCCTTAGCAACAGCTAAAGTCAGTAGTACCGTGGTCCTATCAAAGCGACCAGTAAATGAACAGTACAGCGTATAGTCAGGATAGCCCAGGACTTTGAGAGGAAGGGACTATCTCTGCATTCAGGTAGCAACAACTGGATTCTTCTATAGCGATCACCTGGGAATAGGGTGAGGGGTCTCTTACAGGGTCCAAAACGGTAGCTCTCACCAGCTCTTCTGTGACACTCCTCGATAAGACGACACCACCTCCAGCCCAGCTTCCATCAGGTCTCCTTGCAGCCATAATGGAAACAGACTGGTCACAGTCCAAGTATCTCTAAATTGAACAGCGACATTTTAGAGGACGCTACATGTGCATAACACTTTCATTATTAATATTATTATGTAGCGCTCACCCCCGAAGGAGCTGCCAGAATAACCCGGGTCATCACTAGTCTGTCTAGGGATTTTGGTCTTTAGCTGCCCCATTAGCATTAACTGCCCTCTTCTAGTGCCCACAGAACTGACATCCAAGCCAAAGAACCTTTATTAACATCTTCACACTGGGGAGAGGGGGTATAGGGATCAGACATAGACTCCATACTCACCAGTACAACTCAGTATTTCAGTGTTGATCAATTTATAGCATAATTGAATAGGTATTTGAGCTGCAGATGAGCAGGGATGAGCACAGATCCTCAGCAGGAGAGACACTAGACTTGCTCCTGAGGTCCACTATGTTCCAGGCACCTCCAGTAGCCATCAACTTTCCTACTTCTCCTCCTCTGACAACAGTACAAGCTTCCTCCATTCTTGAGGCCTAATGAAACACTTCCCGCACTCCAGCATCCCCACCCCCAGGCCGAGCCCGGGGGGCAGGCTGGACAGCACCCCAACCTGGACTAATCCATGACTGGCACAAGACTAGACTGAGCACATCCCTTCAGTATATATGCCCTGTCCCAGCATGCAACACTGGTTGAGAGAGCCCCAGTGATTGGCTGGTGAATGGCGCACACACACTTACAGTGCCCCTCATTGGCTATCCCACACTGCAGCAGAGTCACACTCCACTCATTAACCAGATAGATGCAAACTATAATCCAACCAGACTGACTACAGTTCTGGCAATCACTAAATTTCTAGTAGCCACCTCACGAAAGGTAATGCAGGCTACAATTATTATTATTATTCAATATTAATAAAGGTCAGATGTGGAACACCACTATTAAGATGGGGAATGGTTTGAATCTCTGTCGCGTATTTATTTCTATCAATTACTCGTCTAGGGAGATTTTGCTTCCTACGGTATTACAGAGAACACACAGGAATGAGGCTACATTTCCACAGTGGGGGTGTAGAAAAAAATAATTCAAAACTCTCTAATTCTAAAATCCTGATCACATTTGCAGAACATTATGATTTTTCTTTTATTCTACACCAGATACACGTATGGAATGTCTGCACAGAAACTTCTATCTGAGAATCATAAAAGTCAGCAAATGTCCTCTACACAGATGAGACTGGAGAGTGTATGGAGTCTATCATGTTATTCCTTGTGCAATGATGTGCGTCACATAATATTACATTATATTGATTTGAATGGCAAAATGCAGGACAATGCACATAGAATGCAGCATGCAGGTTTCCCCAATGTACTGGAGTGCAGTTCCTTCATTTGAACAGGTCCTACTTAAAAACAACAGAATTTCTCTTGTCAGCGTATTTTACATAGACTGATGCACCAGTATTTGTGACAACACATCTGATGTGAACAAGCGCTCATCATCCTATAATAGTATAACCAGTGATAGTGACATCATATTGTAAGGAACTTTTGTGATACACACCATGACATGCTGGGACTGTAGTTTCACCACAGCAAAGAGTGAAGGAAGTTGTCCTTTTCCTGCTGTAATTCAGTGTTCTATCACTGGAATACTGGTTTTATGGCTCTTTCTAAATGCTACCTAAAAGTTTGTTTTTTACATTTGTCTCTCAAACTAAAACTTTTTCATGTCTATAAAGCTAGAAAAGAAACTTGAAAATGAGCCGACATTTGGCGCTGAGAACCAAAGGGCTCATTGGGAGGGCTTTACGCCCCGGGTGGAGGGGTACACATGGAGACACAGCTGTTCAGTCTGTAGATATTACTGTCACCGGGGAGGAAAATGATCAAATCCCACTACGCAGATCTAAAAATATACTGCGACAGCACTGCTAAATATCTCTGAGCAAATTAGCCGGCAGCGTCCAGCCGTACCTGAGCCCAAAAGATGGCAACAGGCAACGTAGAAAATCACATTTTTACATCCCAATGCAGTGAAACACATTTTCCTAACAGATTTCCATGTTATGAAAAGCTGTAAAATATCCAGCAGTGTTATGATGGGGAATTGCTTTGATGTCCACAGGCAGGACAGTGTAAAAGCAGGGAGATAAAGATCTGGGCGGCTTTGAGGCTGGACATACAAGGACAAAGACTCTATAACTGGCATGTAGATGTAAATGATCGAAATATGGGATCGGATATTTAGTGAATTTTACTAATCTGGTTTGGGTCTCGTGTCTGACTGTTTGCCCACTTTTAGATTACATTGGCATCTATTCTGAGCAGTCAATTGCTTTCCTGAAATTTTCCATAAATTATGTTTTATTTGCCTATAGAATCTTGATTCCTTCTGAACTACACAAAATACTACCTCCTATGTCGTTAGGCTCAGAGCACCATAATTATATATACTGTACTTGTATACTATTCTTATAACATATTGTATATACTGTATATTATATACTATATCAAAGGCCACACTTCTCCAGCTTCAAGGTCATCTGAGCAGTGAGGCATGTGCCTGGTTTAATACTATATACAGTATGGTACCATGGGGGACATTTATCAATTCTGTTGCATGGTAAAGCAGTTCTAAACAGGGACAGTGAGATAGATTTACATTGCAGCATGAGTCATAAATTCCTCTTTCAGCTGCTCTAAAGTAGCACTGCGACAGAATAAAACCGGACCCTGACCACTTCTTACAGCAGTGTTAAACTCTCAAACTTTTTTTTTTGTATGTTAAATCCAGATCAAACAAACATAGCATTGCCTAGCAAATTATTTATTTACATTTTTGCCCCAGCACTTACAGTCATCATGTTTCCAAACAGCTGACTCCAACTCTCTCAGTTTCCCTGAACTTCCTGTCCAATACAAGATCACAAGGGACAGAGCATAGTCTCCAGCAGCTGTCCATCTACTAGCTTGGAGGAGCAAGGAGGGAAAATGAGGAAGGAGTAAGGAGCAGGGGAGAACAAAGCTACCTGTTTTGCTGTGTCTGTGTGTTTGTAGAGGCACACACAGCTTACTAGCACACACAAAGGTGGCTCCATAGGAGCCTTTCAGGGAAAGGAGCCACCCTAAAACAGGATATCATGGTCAGTACTGATTCTGCAGGAAATTGTTAAACTTTAAGGAGCAGCATCCTTTGTAAGTGATTTAATCAGCATTTGAAATAGCTTAAAAAAACCTTTTGACTTTTAATATCACTTTAATTATGCCTCCATTTAAAGTGAAGATATGTTTAATCATTAGTAATAAATCTGTCTTAAAACTGTGCAAATATACAGGTGAAACTCAAATAATTAGAATATCGTGCAAAAGTAATTGCAGTAAGTGCTGCAAAAGGGGCCCAAACCAAGTACTGAGTACATATGCATGCTTGTACTTTTCAGAGGTCCGATATTGTTCTATGTACAATCCGTGTTTTATTTATTGCATGTAATAATCTACTTTTTTGAGGTTGTGGATTTGGGGTTCTTGGGGTTTTCATGAGCTGTAAGCCATAATCATCACAATTATGACAAATCACGGCTTGAATTATCTTGCTTTGCATGTAATGAGTCTATCTCATATATTAGTTTCACCTTTTAAGTTGCATTAGTGAAATAAATGAACTTTGCACGATATTCTAATTATTCGAGTTTCACCTGTATGTGGCCCTGTTTGTATACAGACTTCCGTGTTCATGGAACGCGTGTGCAAGATTTATATATTGCTGAAAACTAGGGATGCACCGATACAGAGTATTTGGACAAGTGCTCGTACTCGCCCAAATGCCGAATATATGATATATATAAGAATAATACCGGAACTTCCGGTCAGAGACATTTCCTCTGACTGGCAGTGTGGCGAGGGAACATGGAGCTAGCTTCTTGGCCAATCAGGAAGCCGGGTGGTGGATAATGACTCACCGCCTTTGTGACCGACTCAATGCTGATTGAGCGGGAAGCCAGCTTCCCAGCCAATCAGCATCTAATGGCCAAACAGCATAAAGATGGCTTCCCGGCCAATCAAGGCGGAGTGGTGGCCAAACAGCCGGCTTGATGCTGATTGGCTGGGAAGCTGGCTTCCCGGCCAATCAACACCAAGCCAGCCAAACAGCATGGAGCCAGCTTCCCGGCCAATCAAGAAGCCAGGCGGCGGGCAATGGCATGCCGCCTGGCTTCCTGATTGCCCAGAAAGCCGACTCCATACTATTGGAAGTATCAGTACTCGGTATTGGCGACTAGCGACATATAGATATCGTTACTCGTACTCGATAAAGAAAAACTGGTATCCCTTCTGAAAACGTATTATGGTGGGATGGGGAGGATAATTGGGGAGAAATGTAAAGGAAAAAAAGAAGGAAGCTGAAGGAAAAAGATGAAAGAAGATAGGACAGAATTAGTGCAAAGTAGTGGAGGAAGAAAGAAAGATAAGGAGAGCAAGGAAGAAAAGGCAGCGGGATGAAGAAAGTAAGAATAGGAAGGTAGAAAAAAAAGATTTAAAGCATAAAAGGAGATAAGGAATTAAAGGAAGGAGGAATGTAAAAGAGGAAGATAGTTAGGGCAAGAATTAAAGAAAATAAAGAAGGAAAGAGAAAGAAAATAATGTGAAAATAATGTATAAATGAGACAAAGAATGAATGGAATGAAAGCAAGAAGAGGGCAGAAAGAGAAAGATGAACGGAGGATGATTCTCCACATGGTGGGCCATACAGGGCCTCTTTTCTTAATATGACCACAGTAAAACTAGATACTGTATATTTCTCCAAAACAATCATCTTAGCTGGCTGAGCCTCTGTTGAGCGGGTTAAAAGTAATGTTATTTGTACACAATCAGAGCCTCGAGGGTTTCAGAAGACCAAGGTAGTTTTTGTGCAACTAAGCGGTCGCAGTTCTACTTGTCAGAACTCATTACCTCCCTATTATGTACTGACTAACATAACACGAGTCCATTAGTGCTGCATAAAATCTGAATTCAGGTAGAGACACATCATTAACTGTCATTGTTCAGCGGTGTCTTCCGTGACACAGGAAGAGTTAATGATCACAGTATGCTTGTTTGTTGAAAGTACAAACTAAAATTACATTTAGGCTGACAGAGCGATTCAGGGTCAGTCTACCCACAACTGATAGTCTTCTACATGAAGCACTCACCCCCACAGGAGCTAATGGATTTTTTTTTGTTTCAATAATTTTTATTATTTTTTGACATAAAAATAAAACTCACACAATACAGTTGCAGGTATAAGGCATGAGATACAGTCATTTCGTCTGCTGCAATTGCAAGTTGGTTGCCATGTTGCTTATAGATAGCTTTAAGGTCGAACAAGATAAGTAAGCATCCCTAAGGTGTTTATTGAAGAGGCCAAAATTCCTTATCTAGACAACCAAGATTGAGAGAAAAGAGTAAAGAACAGAAGAAAAAGAGGGGTGGGTGTGTGAGGGGGTAGAGTTTGGCCCTGCTGGGGACGACGCCATTTTGGCCGGGGTGCGTGCTGAGGCCGGAGTGTTCGCCCCGCGGGAACGGTTGCGGGTATTATTGTAGTTTCTTCTCATTTCTGATCCCCAGCCTTTCCGGGGGTTGTGCCGCTAGGCGGGTGTGTTGTGAGGTTCCAAATTGGTTTTAAGCTTGTAAGGTTCGTGTCCGGGTGTAGTGGAGCTCAATCAGATTGCGGCCATCTTGGTTGGCTGCTCACTAGCGCCCCCGGAGCTAATGGATTTTAATCGGTCCTCCTAGCCTTCCTACTACTGTTGAGTGCCCTGTAGCTGCACCCAAACACTCACTAGCCCAACAGCAGCGAATGAATGACAGGCTTCCACTCCACCGGTCTAATTTTTGTAGATCTTATTAGCTCAAATGTCTATGGAATAGAGAGTTAGGGGTACAGGATACCCAAAAACAGCAGCAAAAAAAGACACTCCACTCTGTGGTATATTTTGATTTCTGTCACATAGTTTAAACTGTTCTGCCCCGCCACAGGCTAGTGTAGAATAGGTAGGCAAAATGGTCGGCTACCTTTTAGTTGTGGACCTTTAAGCCAAGACTGGCAATATGACTAAGTAGAACTCTCCTTTAGCTGAAGGTTCTTTACCCAGGCATCATGCCAGAGCTTCTCTGAAGAAATACCTAGTAACTGAACCCAAACACTCTTTGACCCACCAGCAGCAACTGAATGAGAGACTTCAACTCCATCAATCTAATTTTACAGATTTTATTGGCTGAAATGTTTGTTTTGTGGGTCAGTATACCCACAACTGATAGAGTCTTCTACATGAAGTGCTCACCTCCACAGGAGCTGCTGGATTTTAATCGGCCCTCCTAGCCCTCCTTCTACTGTTGGGTGCCCAGTAGCTGCACCCAAACACTCACCAACCCAACAGCAGCGAATGAATGACAGGCTTCCACTCCATCAGTCTAATTTTTGTAGAAAAGAGGGTTAGGGATACAGAATACTCAAAAACAGCAGCAAACAAGCGAGAACTGTGGGTAGATTTGTGTAGCAGATTCCATTAAAGTGATAAGATTTTGTAAAGAAGCTATTCAGGTGGGAAGAAATGAGACTTAAATCAGCACTCCAATTCAATTCTAAATGCATGTATTTAGCAAATTATACATAGGCCAATTATAAATATAAATATGTTTCTGTCCAAATGGTGACGGTAAAGACCCTAAACCCCATTCACCCCATTACATTATAGCTGACATTGTATTCAGATTTGATGTGCTGCTTCTTACCCTACTTATCCTGACAATGGACAGTATTTATCTCTGCCGAGATTTTGAGGGCCACTGGGTTTTGAGGCAGACAATAATTTTGCTTAGTGTTTTGTGATCCATTATTAATGGGCAGTAAGAGGACTATGAAAATTTGTTGGAAAGATGTTTGTAGGAAAATAGCTGACACATTTTACCCATCTGACTTTTAAAATCATCAGTACTGATATTCTCAGTCTTTTATGTAACCCATGAATATTTAAAAAATATGTTCATAAACATCCTCCAACAAAACATCCCCATCTATGTTGTGATGGTTAGACATGTAGGTCAGTGTTTGCTAACAAGACACATTATACATTGATTTGTGACATATCTTTTAGGTCTTCCCGTTGATCAGCAAGGAAGAACACAGGGAAAGGGTGCGATGCAGGAGGCTGCAGAGAACAATTAGTGCTCCTCTAGGGAGATCGTGTCCTGATCACGTGGCAGATGCTCTATTCCCAGACGGTAAGCGACGTTAGAAAGAACAGCTTTATAAACAAGTAAAACTGGTAGAACTTATATTTCTTATTAACAAATATTTATTTTGTTTATTTGCCCCGTCTCCCCTTGCTGTACTAAGATAACATTGTCTGTGACTGCCAATATGTGATTATGCAATGATAAATGTGGTGCACAGATGTGTGCAGAATTTTTGCAGTGTGGGATTTGAGGTACAGGGGCTTCAAACGCATCCCCCACTAGATGAGTCACAGCTGGATTATGCTGAGTAAGATTCTGCCAAGGGTGTAACCAAAGCCATAGCTGACCATGTGATTACAATGTGGCCCAGAAGCATAGTGGGGGCCCAGAACTCTCTGGTTACACAATGATTTAGACAAGTGGTAATAGCGTTTGGCAAATACAATTGGATGAAATTAATGTATATACCATTTGGGAATTTCTAGATTACAAACATTAATATCCTGTATCACTAAAGGAACTGCCTTTGCGATGGAGATAGGAGTAACGTTTTGCTATTGGACCATATCACAATTAGTTACTGCCCTGAATTCTGCCCTTTATAAATCCCAAGAGATGTCAGAGCTGTCACATGGTGGGAGAATGAAGGTTAACAGTACCCCTCCGGTATCCCAAGAAAATCTGGGTCCATAACACTGTATTATTTTAGACATTTCCATGTATAGATAGAATATACAGCTCATCCTCTAGCAGGTAGACATGTCCTAGTAATGCTTTCCATTGTTGAAGGGTGGGAGTGGTCAAGCATTCTGGAATTGGGTTTGCATTTGGGCCCCCAAAGGGCCAGAGGACCATTGGTGAATGTTCTCTTTTCTGTCCCTCAGCAGCTTTATAATTTAGTAAAATGATTTTTTTCTGTAACAAACATTTTACAATCTGTGAATTCATAATTAGTTCAGCAATCTAAGGGCTTCAGAAGAGGGCATCTGGAAGCCGAATATGATCCCTCACAACACTGCCTGCCTTCATTGGGTATTGTGGCACTTTTTGCTGACCTGAATGCTGCTTGTTTAACTATCTTTAAAGGACAACAGCTAAAATCCAGCCCAGTTCCTGATAATGTTGTTACCCTCCTTCCTTTAATACATCATGTAAA